>NW_021680560.1:200911-230041 GCF_001412515.2 Diachasma alloeum
CGTTACGAGGGTCACGAATGGGAGGGTCAAGCGTCACGAGGATTACTAAGGGGAGGGTCAAACCTCACGAGGGTCAAAGGTCACGGTGGTCACTAGAGGGAGAGTCAAACGTCACGAGGGTCACTAGGGAGAGGGTCATTAGAGGGAGAGGGTCAAACGTCACAAGGGTCACTAGGGGGAGAGTCAAATGTCACGAGGGTCACTAAAAAAAAGAGATATGTTGACTTAGCACATGAAGTATGTAAATTTCACTAAGGGTCAAACGTTACGAGGGTCACTAAGAGGAGGGTCAAGCGTTACGAGGGTCACTAATGGGAGGGTCAAGCATCACGGGGATTACTAAGGGGAGGGTCAAACCTCACGAGGGTCAAAAGTCACGGTGGTCACTAGAGGGAGAGTCGAACGTCACGTGGGTCACTAGGGAGAGGGTCAAACATCACGAGGGTCACTAAGGGGAGGGTCAAACGTCATGAGGGTCACTAGGTGAAGAGTCAAACGTTACGAGGGTTACTAGAGGGAGGGTCAAACGTCACAAGGGTCATTAGAGGGAGAGTCAAACGTCACGAGGGTCACTAGGGGGATGGTCAAACGTCACAAGGATTATTAAGGGGAGGGTCACACCTCACGAAGGTCACAAGGGTCAAAGGTCACGGCGGTCACTAGATGGAGGGTCAAACATCACGAGGGTCACTAGGGAGAGGGTTTGGCTCTCCCTCTAATGACCCTAGTGACGTTTGACCCTCCCTCTAGTGACCCTCGTGACATTTGACCCTCCCTCTAGTAACCGCCGTGACCTTTGATCCTCGTGACCCTCATGAGGTTTGACCCTCCCCTTAGTGACCCTCGTGACGTTTGAACCTCGCCCTAGTGACCCTCCTGACGTCTGACATTCCCTCTGATCACCCTCGTGACGTTTGACCCTCCCTCTAGTGACCTTCTTGACGTTTAACCCTCCCCCTAGTGACGTTCGTGATGTTTGACTCTCCCTCTAATGACCCTCGTGACGTTTGACCCTCCCTCTAGTGACCCTCGTGACGTTTGACTCTCCCCCTAGTGACCCTCGTGACGTTTGACGTTCCCTCTACTCACTCCCGTGACGTTTGATCCTCCCCCTAGTCACCCGCGTGACGGTTGACCCTCCCCCTAGTGACCCTCGTGAGATTTATTTTTTAGATGGGCCATTTTGCTCCCTTTGTCATTTGTGTCCCCCTGGCCCGTTTTGACCCCATCCTGTTTTTCAAAATAACACTTGGAATAAGGAATTTAGTCTCTATCAATATATATGGAGAAAAGCGCAGTTACCTCCTCTAGGTCCTCCCAATGATGGGAGTTATGTCAACTTACCTCCAATTGCATTGATAGAAAATTGAAACTCGCACATATCTCATTTTATTTTTCATGTAACCCCATAAAATATTATTTTAGACCAAACCCTTCCATCAACACTTGCAGATCAATACTACAATGTGATTGGTGCAATAAAACAAATTTCGAAAAAAATGCAGTTGCCTCGTTTTACCACTTCACTACAGATCTGTTTTGCAAGGCTCGGGTATGTAATGTACTATTTTATACTCAACCCTGACCAATAGATGACTTTTATCACCACGAGAGTCAATTAGAAGAGTTACTTGAGGCATATAAAAAAAATTCAGCAAAATAATTGCGGTTTCAGGGTTCATTTTTTATGGAGTGAAAATTTTTGTGAGGAAATAGCTCATAGCGCGCCTACTGACGGGTTAAAACAGACAATTGGATTTGTTATTTTTAGTGACTTCTTCAATTTCAATCAACTTTTTTCAGAAATAAAAATTAGATTTTGGAATTTTGATTCTTAACTATCTCTGGATCTACTCTCAACTTTTTTTATAGTTGACAGTTGCATTTATTATTTTCTATTGTCTTTCAATCGACTCCATTTTTTTGAAAATTAAGAGTTGGATTTTTGATTCTCAATTGTCTCACAATCTACTCTTACCTTTTTTGAGAATTGAAAGTTGAATTTTTTTCTTCATGAAAATAGGATTTTTTATTCTTAATTCTCTCTCAATCTACTTGAAAATTTTTGTGAAAGTTGAGAGTTGGATTTTTCATTCTTAATTGCTTTTTAATCTACTCTCAACTTTTTTGAGAATTGAGAGTTGGATTTTTTTCTTCCGAATGTAATCCCTGTATTCGTCCAATCTGAAATTTTCATTTTTTGTGCCGGGATGAGTTACAATTACTATTTTGGTCTCAGGAGTTTGAATATGCAGTTTTTAGATCATGTCCGTACATATGTTTGTATGTACGTATCTGAGTTTTTTTTTCAAATTTAGTTTTTCGACCATCATTCAAAATATAATCGTCGAAATCTTTTCAATTATGGCTTAAAATATTTTTTTGGATGTTATCTCGGTCGAGTTCGAAGATAGCGGCGATCGCATCATTTGCTTTGAAATTATAGCCTAAAAAGCATTTAATCGAGATTAAATGAGAGTTTAATTACGACTTAATCAGGGTTTAACCAAGGTTTCGTCAAGGTTAAATCAATATTTAATCAACAGGTCCCGCGATCAACCCAAGGTTGATCCATAGTCAACCCAAATTTCACCCGTGGTCAAACCAAGGTTGATCCATGGTCAAGCCACGGTTGACCCATGGTTAAGCCAAGGTTGACCCATGGTCAAGCCAAGGGTGATCCATGGTCAAGCCAAGGTTGACCCATGGTCAAGCCAAGGTGGATTCATGGTCAAGTCAAGGTGGACCCATGGTCAAGCCGAGGTTGACTCGTGGTCAAGTCAAGGTTAACCCAAGGCCAAGCTAAAGTTGACCAAAAGTCAATGCAGAGGTGGCCGAAAGTTGACTCACGTTCAACCTTGATCTTGATCTTTCTAGGCTCTAATGAATGGCCAGGAGTCGATTTTCACATTTTTCGCTTTTTTTCGGCTCCTGTTCCTATTTAATTTTAAAAATTTTCGTTCACTAGAAATTTCATTTTAAATTATCGTTGAAAAAAAAATCGATTAAAATTCTCCTGAGATTAATTTTCAATTCCGAAAACGTGGATTGGAAATAAAGAGATCACCAAGAATTACCAATTTAATTGTCAATTTTCAAAACAGTTGATAATATTGAAAGGGGCTAGCATAAAATGCATTGTAGTCCTCACTGCTCCAATCCTCAGCTAACTCTCAATTTTCTCTCAAACACTGGAAATTATTGAAAGCCCAACTATCAGCTTGGTTCGCCAGAGTCATTCCTATAATTTTCTCGGAATCCTGATAATTGTCTTGGAATTTTCTCGAAAATCTAAGAATTTTCAAGAGCCGCGTATGAAAAAATTTAATAGAAAAATCTAGCGAATTTGTTAGAAATTTCTAATGCAGTTTGTATTGAATTTTCTACTACTTTTTGACCGATTCTAGCAAAATGTTCAATAGAAAATATTCAATAGAAAGAGTCAATGGAATTCGATTTTTCTATGTAACTTATTCTCTTCAGATATTTTCTATAGAATGTCCTTGGCTCTAATTTTTCAAGTTTTTTTTCAGTCTATTTTCCTTTTGTTCTCATGAAGAAAATCAAACAAAAAAAGTTAGAAAATTGGAGAAGAGAAAATTCTATAGAAAATATCTCAATAGAATAAGTTATATAAAAAAAAATCGAATTCTATTGACTTTTTCTATTGATCATTTTTGGTAATCGGATCTGGCCTTCCCTGGGCCAATCAGAGTTCAGTATTCAATAACATGAAGTACTTCCCAATTAAAATTACAGCGGTTATTGCCCCCTAGCTTTTGATAATTTCCCTCTAGCTCTGCAATTGTTTTTCTAACCAAATAACTGTCAAATATTATCCTGTGGAGTGAAAGAAAGTCATGAAAAAAGTCAAAATGAGTCGGTTTGGGAAGGATCCGATTACCAAAAATAATCCGTCGAATACTACTCGACCTCCAAAATTAATTGGACATTTCCCTCATGTTTTCCTGCGTATCAACGATCGGGATAAGTTTTGTACAAAAATTCCTTGCGCTGCGCGCTCGGGATTTTAATCTGCAAAACTTCTCCCTCTCGTTGCTACGTAACAAAACAATCGGGAAATATCCGATAATTTTGAAGGTCTCGTGGTATTACTACTGAATATTTTTTGTTAAACATCTCAATAGAATCGGCCAAAAACTAATTGAGAGTTCAATAGATATCCAATAGAATTTTGTAACCAATTCGCTAGGTAAATATTTCTATTATCCCTCGATCACTCGCGCTCGGCCGCCAGCCTTCGTTCATCGCAGGGTTAGCGCAGCGCCGCTGGAGTAAACCGAGCGCGCTGTTGCCACATTTGAAAGGCGCGCTGTGCGCCTTTCAAATGTGGCAGAGAATGAAGCTGTAAATGTAGCTCGCTCGAGTGGTCGACAGAGATTCACTCGCACCGGGCGGAGCGACGCGGCGCACTTTCCTGTCCGTTCGACATTTTTTTTTGTAGCTAAACAAATTTTTCGAAAAAAAACAGACAATGCCAACGCTCAATAAAAAAATTGAACTAGGAACTCTAATTTTTCAGGATTTTTGAGCGTCAAGAAACACTAAAATATAAATAGACAAAAACAGGCGGCGCCGCGCTCATTGAGCGAGTAATTGCGGGTTAAATTTTTTCATCCGTGACTTTCTAGAAAACCCCAGCATTTTCTAGAATTTTCTAAAAAACTGGAGAATTTCTTCGAATGTTTCAAAGAATCGGAGAATTCTCTCAAAAACTTTTTGAGATTTGAATGTTGATTATTTTTCTCACTCGGATTTCAGCCAATCAGAGCGCAGTATTTGAGGCTGTCAAACAGTTATATTTCGCAAATTTCTAAACAATTTCCGACGGAAATTCACTAGTAGCTTTTCAACTGATTCTCATCTTTCAACGCATTTCACGTTTAATATTCTGTGTGACAGATAAACAAAAAAGTGGGTTATAAATGTATGGCTGTGTAAATGTATCCGGATGCTGTTCATTGCACTCTGCTTGGCCGAAATCCGAGTGGAAAAATAATCCGTCAAATACCACTCGTGCTTCAAAATTGAACGGATATTTTGCGATAGCTTCGTTACCTAGGAACGAGTGTGTCAAATTTTGCAGAAAAATCCCTCGTGCTTAGTACTCGAGATTTTAAACCTGCAAAATTTGACACAATCCGAATAATTTTAAATATCCGATAATTTTGAAGCACTAGTGGTATTACTACTGAAAATAGGATTTTTGATGCGCTATTATTTCTCAATTATTTCAAAAAAGTTGAGAATTGGATTCTTGATTTTCAATTAACTCTCAATTCACTGAGAGTAGATTGAGAGACAATTGAGAATCAAAAATCCAACTCTCATCTTTCAAAAAAGTTGAGGGTACATTCAGAGATACCTGAGAATCGAAATTCAAAAATCAAATTTTCAAATTGAAATTCATCGATTTTCTAATAAATTCGGGGGAATCCTCCGGTTTTCTAGAGAATTCGACAAAATTCTTCATTTTTCAAGAAAATTCTCCATTTTTCGAGAAAATTCTCCAGTTTATTAAAGAATTTGCGAAAATTCTGCGCTTTTATAAAAAATTGGAGGAAATTATCCAGTTTTCTAAAAACTCTGAAAAAATTCTCCGGTTTGTATTTGAAAAATGAATTTTTGATTTTCAATTATCTCTCAATCTACTTTCAACTTTTTTGAGAAATGAAAATATGATTTTTTTGCTTTTGAAAATAGCATTGTTGCTTCTCAATGATTCTGAATTGGAGGTGCAAAATGACAGTCACTTTTGAGATCGCGTCATGTGACCAAAAAATAACGGTCATATGACGCATAAATCTTGTAGCTACAAATGATCGCCACAAATAATTTCTAAGCAAATTGTTGTCAAACCATCTATATGGATACATAATGACGGTCAAACTCATTTCTAATTTGTGACTGTTATAAATAAAATAGCTTCATCCCTAGATAGATGGAAAATGACCGTAATTTTGATTTCAACATGCACATTAGGCTAATGCAAAATGAATTCAAAGATAAATTGATAATAAAAAAATGAGCTCGCATCTGTATAGATAAAAAATTACTGTCATTTTTTCTTCGCCAATTGTGACGGTCATAGAAGAGTGGAGAAATTGTGACAATTGTGGAAAACGTCTCGTCATATGACCGTCAATGATGGTCACATGACCGTCATATTATGGGTCATGTAATGCATTCGCAGCTCTATCTGAATCTTATTTTAAAAAACCCAATTCTCAACTCTGTGGAAAAGGTGAATGTAAATTGAAAGACAATTGAAAATAAGAAATTCACTTTTCAAAATGCAAATCTGAAAATAAATTGAGAGATAATTGTGACTCAAAAATCCTATTGTCAAAAAAAAATCCAGTTCTCAACTCTCAGAAAAGCTTGAGATTAGATTGCGAAATTATTCAGAATCAATAATCCTATTTTCAACTCTAAAAAAAAGTTGAGAGTAGATTGAGAGATTATTGAGAATCAAAAATTCAACTCTCAACTTGCGAATTGAGAGTTTTTGTGAATTGAGAGTTAGATTTTTTGTTTTTGAAAATCGGATTTTTGATTAGAGAATCGGCGAATTTTCTCAAAAATTTTCTATATTGTAGCTTTTCCCGAAATTTAGCGCAAACACGGTGAGTTTCACTTATTTTGTTGTTTTTGTCAATTATCATTATAATTATCATTATTATTATTATTATTATTATTATTATTATTATTATTATTAGTGTTATTATTATTATTGTTATGGCTGTAGGAAAGTGCAATACAATGTGTTGCTCCATTTCCACGAGTGGGAGTGAGATGCAGGAATGCTTGGTACCCGTGGGCCCTCTTTGGGTTACACCCCTGAGCTATCCGCTCAACAATTCTCATTTCCATACGCCGAGTTTCGGGAGTTTCAGTGGCGCCATCTGGCACATTTTCCTATAACTCAGCGAGACAGTATGGCGACAGCTGATCGCCTCAATTCCGATTCCACTGATTGTGAGAGTTAGCGGCGTCTAATTCCTTCGGGACATCTCCTGAAAAATAGTCAAAAGTAGTTCTTTTAACGAGAATTAGTTCGCGAGAGTGTCTAGTGTGTGTGAAAATTGGAATAAGTGTTTATAACTTTGGATATTTACCGTCGCCATATTGACAGGGTGTCACGCGAGTGTGATGTGACTAGGGGAGATGATGGTGTTTATTTTGCGTTATTTTCTAGTCAATATTAAAAATATAAAAACCTATTTCCCCCCTTCAAGGCACCATTTCCGTTAAGAGGCAATAAATTATCTGTTTTTTCAAAAAAAAATCAGATTTTTTTATGTAACCATACGGTCGTAATTAGTGGAAACGGAAAATGGTTTTTTTTGACAATTTTTGGGGAATTTTCTAGGGACATGTCGGGCAAAAATCCATCCAGCCGGGCCTTAATAATCCAAAGAAAAGTACGGACCCAATTTATTTTTGCATCTATTTCTTCTTTTAAAATTAATATGAAATAGTATTGCCTAATTTTCTTTCACCTCTTTAGTGAATATTATATGAGACATTTTTACAACCAAAAAAATAATCATTCGAATCATTAATTTGAACAGTATTTTATCCAGCTGACCCAAAACAATTATTTTCTGTGTATAATTCAGTATTCAATTTCAGGAAGAAAAATTGAATATGAAGACGTGCTGAAAGTGAGGAATGGCGAAAATGAAGGTAAACTTTTCTCAACGATTATTCTCTCAATTCTGTTTTGCTAAAAAATCTACCAGATTTCCTTCATTTGTACCACACAATTCAATACTTTCCGTTCCTAGCAGAGAGGAGTAATGGATATCAACAAGTTTTACAAGGGAGCAATAGTACTGTACTATTAACAACATACCCAATTAGTGGACAGGAGAGATCTGAAATTTATCCAGGAGTAATACGCCAAGAACCAAAAATTGCAGGTATATCGATTCAATTGAATAATTTTACAAATCCTTAAATTAGATTAAATTCTTTAAAGAACACGTACGAAAAAATTCAATAGAAATCCTATAGAATTCTATAGGATTTCTATTGAATTTCTATTGGAATTCTATTGGATTTCTATTGAAAATTCTATTGGAATTTTGCCGATTTCTATTACAGATTTTTTCCAATAGAAATTTTTAATAGATCACATTTTTATAGAAAAAAATCAATAGAATCAGATTTCTCTATAAGATTTATTCTATTGAGACTTTTTTATAGAAATTACTTGGCATTGTGACGTATTGGGTCGACCAATACATCGTTTTTGTTGAAATTAACACCGGACGTGCTCAAAAGGCCTGGGTGGAAGAAAGGAGAAATATGATATCTCTTTCTTCGCATCCAGACATGCCATCAGCAGTCCCAGGGTGTCTTCTATCACCAAAACGGTAAGCAATCTCATGGTTTTCTGCAAGCCCAGCTCAGGCATTTGAACCAAGGATTACTAGTGGTAGTAATCCATGAGCACAAAATGGCATTTGGTGCATAAAACCGTGGGACCGCTTAGGTCTGCAAAATTGGGACTTGAGCGAGTCACGAGGGCTCTGGAACGACAAGAGTCCAGTAGAGTACGACCAGGAGCGGAACAGAGCGAATCTCTGAGCTCCCAAATTAAGCCATAAGTCCGAGTCCTAATTCGCGTCGGACCGCGAAGTTAATCACGCGTATACCGGCCCATTCCAATCGACAAAGTGTAGTGAATCAATATTTTAACAATATATATATATCCTTATCACTTAAACCGCGAGTGTTCACTAGGGGTTAACCCCCTTGACCATCCCTGATATCCCTCCAAGTGAGCGAATCTCCCGTGAGCTCACCGGCGAGCTAGCCAAGGATAGAGGAGTACAGAAAACGAACGACATCTCCATCAGCAGTGGACCTTTGGCAGCAGAGGGTCCAGGAGTGCGAAGCAGAGGGTCCCTGTACGAGTGACACAAGACGACATCAACATAGGGTACGACGGCCCTAGGAAGGAAGGACTTATTTCTATTTGTGACTAGTCCCAGGGACTAGTCACATGTTAGATCACCCAGGATTAATGCGGTGGGTGATCTAAGTCAAAACGTCACAGCATAAATTTTCCACGTTTTTCTCCTGGAATTTTTTAATAGAGGATGAAAAAAAATACAATGTAAAAAACTTAGAAAATTTATGCCATGAAATTTCTAGAGAAAAATCTCAATAGAATAAATTTTATAGGAAAATTGAATTATATTGATTTTTTTCCATAAAATGTGATCTATTAAATATTTCTATTGGAAAAAATCTGTAATAGAAATCGGCAAAATTCCAATAGAATTTTTAATAGAAATCCAATAGAATTCCAATAGAAATTCAATAGAAATCCCTATAGAATTCTATAGGATTTCTATTGAATTTTTTCGTACGTGAAGTATTAACGATCTATTAAAAGTCTTCATTGTCAGTGACGAATTATAATGAAACTCTAATCACTTGCTTTCAGGAGGGAGAAAACCTCTGGAGGTATTGATCCATGATCATACTTATTCCAAATCTATCGACAATCTAGAACGACATCTAAACTCTGCCCTCTCTAAGAATGATAAATTAGTTAGAAAAAATAAAGTATCCAGCCGGAGGGAGAAAAGTGCTGTGAAGAAGCTGAAGAAGATCAAAGAGGCCATGGATCACTTGCGCAGAACACATAAGATTCTTGAAGACGGTTCGTATCACTTGGATGGTTTTGAAGATATTCCTACTGAACTTTTCAAGCGCATGCACAACAGCTTAAAACAGGGAACACTTACGAAAGACAAATATCCAGCTCAATTAAGGTGCTTCGCTCTCACTCTCCATTTTTATTCGCCTGGTGGTTATGATTATTGCCGTAAAGCATTTCAACTTGCACTTCCTCATCCTAATGTTCTTCGTTCATGGTATAGCACCTTGGACGCTGAACCAGGATTTTCACAAGAATGTTTCGATACTTTGAGGCTGAAGAGTGAAGAATATAAACTACAGAATAAGTGCTTTCTTTGTGCCTTGCAAATGGACGAGATGGGTATTAAAAAGGGTTTCCAAAGATCTAAAGATCGAAAAATGCGTGGTTACGTTGACATTGGTACTGGTTGTGCTGGTATGAGTGAACAACGTGAAGCTAAGGACGCGTTAGTTATCTTGGATGTGCCTCTCAATGACTCTTGGAAATTACCCATTGCTTTCTTCTTAATAAATGGGTTAACTGCAGAGACAAAATGCAATTTGATTAAAGATGCACTTACAAGACTTCACGAAGTGGGAGTAGAAATTGTATCTTCAACATTAGACGGTCCAGCAGAACACATTGCAGCGGTACATCTTTTAGGAGCAAAATTGGGGATGCAAGATGATACAAAACCTCATTTTTCTCATCCTGTTGAAGGTCAACAAGAGGTATACGTTTTGATAGACCCGTGTCATGACCTTCAAAATATTCGTAATGCATGGGGGCATTTGTCTGTGATTGTTAATAGTGAAAATCAGAAGATCGAATGGAGATTCATTAAAGAATTAGCTTTACTCCAGCAAGGAGAAGGATTGCGTTTGGGGAATAAGTTGCGAACTGCTCACGTAGAATATAAAAAGATGATTATGAAGGTATACTTGGCAGCTCAGACCCTAAGTTCAAGTGTAGCAGATGCGATTGAATTCTGTGGTAAAGTTTTACAGTTGCCACAGTTCGAAGGCTATGAGGCAACAGTAGAATTTATTCGGCATGTCGATAGAATTTTCGATTTCTTAAATGTCAGAAATCCCTGGGGTAAAGGCTTCAAAAGTCCACTCAAAGTACAAAATGAACACATTTGGCGATCAAGAATGATGGAATCTATAAATTACTTGAAAGGTTTGAAATTGTTGAATGATCAGCCAATTTATTCATGTGCTAGAAAAATGGGATTTGTGGGCTTTTATATAGCTGTTTTATCATCCATTGATATTTTTGACATTTATGTGAAGCCCGAAAATGCATCTCTAAACATGTTGTTGACTTATAAGTTGAGCCAAGATCATCTTGAATTATTTCTTGCTGCCATACGCTGCCAGGGGTGGTTGGTGCGCCAACCCCACTGCATCACAGTTCATCTCTGCTTACAAAAGATTATTAGTTCGGCATGATGTTAAAGTTAGCTCGGGCAACACACGATTAATGGATCAGACGAAAATCTTAAATGTTTCTTCTGTTATGAAGAAAAGAGTAGCAAGAATTGATAGGTATGATCCAAGCATCTATGATGCTGTTGAAAACCTGCGGGTTGAGAGTAAATATAGCCTGGACACTGAGAGCTCGAAGCATTCTGTCAATGTTGTTGATGACTTAGATCAATTTATAAACTTTGCCTGGGCTGCCCCTAACGTTCTCACGAAATTTTCTGTGCATGCAGTTGGTTACATAGCGGGGTATGTAGTTCGGCAGTTACCAAAAACATTGAAATGCAATCAATGTGTTGTTGGACGCAAAGAACTTTCGTTTAGTCCAACTGGAGAGAATTCGCTAAACCTTCAAAGTGGGATTTCATTGATTATGGTGAAAACTCGTGGTGGTTTAATCGTGCCGTCAGAAAGCGTTATAACTATTTGTTCTACTGCCGAAAAACTCTTCCGTAAAGCGTGCAATGGTAACATGGGAAAGCCGCCAGTGGAAACGAATTTCCCTGCTGTTCTAGCTAATTCAGCCTACAAAGAATTACTGTTATCAAGGAAGCAACTCTTCCCTGAACTCCAGGAACATTTCAATGACACTTTCTTAATTGACTCGTGCATCAACCACATGTATATACTCATCAAACACATTTTAATGAACTACATTGAAATTCGCATGAATGCTGCCACCAAAAATCTAGCACTTTCTGTGACGGGCACGAACATTCGGCATTTTCTGACACGCCAAATTGTATGGGCTCATCAGTGATCCAAGATTTTTATAAAGTGTTTTTTCAAAAAAAAGTACGATTCCTTGTGATGAGTTTAGAATAGTTTGTACTCATGTACAAATCTCTTATTAAAATTTTTAATTGTTGAATGTTATGTTGTACCTGATGCAGAGATGAACTTTTCTTTTTCTTATTTATGTTAAACTTGGAACATGTGTGCTACTTTATATCTTATATGACTGACCAAAGAGTATGCACTTAGCCTTGATGATTGATATGATAAAATATTTTGTTTTGCTTTTCATAATGTAAATCCATTCTTAACTGATGATCATATTAAATGCTGTGTTTTTTCACTATTTTCTAATGCACTGTTTCTATGATATGTCTCTCAGTACCTTTTTCCATACCAACATTCTATCATTAGATGAAAACGTTACTGTAATTCAGATTTATCTTATTTACAGCCTACACAGCTTGATTTGAAAAATTATCAGGAGCGATATCTAGTTCTGGAGGGGTGAGCTTCGCCATCTAATTCTGGGTCATTAAGATTTTTGAGGTGGATATTGATAAATATCGAATGAGGTAAGGTATGTGGGATATCAGCTCCAGTGGAAATAGTGATTCATTTGTAAATATGAATTTCTTTCCGAACTGGAAATCAATAATTTGTACATGATAAGTTTACTTGTGGTAAGCTTAATTAAATAAAACTGAGAATGACATTGTTGGTGAAGGTTTTCTGAGTATTTCACCATACTGGATTACGGATTTAGAGCGAGGTTAAGCTCATCCTTATCAATATTCGTGCAGAAAAATTATTTTACTGCCCCATAAAACAAATCTTCTTATCTGAACTCATTTTCTCAATTTCAATTTGATGACATTTAAAATTCCTTCATTATTTATTTTCCCCTTTCGTTTATTCAATTGCGGAAAAATGACCAGAAATTTTTCCGAACTTTACTTGGTCAAATTACCAACCTCCCACCATGTACCTTATGATCACGCAGGCGCACTAGCGTAGCGTTTAGTACCGTACCACGATGTGGAGGCGCTGGCTGAGCATTCAATTTGTCCCCACAGCGCCTCACAGGATAGTCTATCCAGTTAGTATAGAGATCAGTGGTACGAAGTGTACCGTAATGATTCACGCAGTAGTGCGAATAGCCACTGCCATTATTTTAAGCTGGTGAAAGGAGCTCACCCTATTCTATTCGCTTAGGCTGTTGGAGGGAGCCTACCCTGCGTGCCACTTGTAGAGTTGGACTTCTGCACCAAGGTGTCCTGAGAAGGACAGACCTCGGTTTGAACTTCTCCCTGGTTAGGATGTATCCCTCAAGCTCCTCCACCAACAACAAATTCTCAGAGTTCCCAGGAGGGGTGTGTGTGTGTGTGTGTGTGTGTGTGGGCATGTAGGTTCGCGAAATTTTTCGAGGCGAAATGCGGTCGAGGTAATATATGACGCAATCGAAGCGACTCCACCTAACTTAGACCTGATTAGATTTGGAAGAAAATCAATCCAGTGGTTCTCCAGTTTTTCCAGGAAAACGATTTTTTTTTCCAAGAAAATACATGAAGCGGGAAGTTGTGGGTTCGATCCATCAAGGGTCATACCCATTGCGTTTTGCACTATCGTATGAGGCGTAATGAATTAGTCGCACCTAAAATTTGAACGCGCTTCAGCGCGCGACCGACAAAAGTTTTCCTAGGTTACATATTGAATACTTCAGCGGTGGTATCAGCTACGCAGGGGCCGTGACTTTGACGCTTCACAATTGAAGTGATGACAATCTCCAATACTTATATTTACTAAGTTGATGAGTCGTGATTATTGATAACCTGCAGCAATATATCCACTCTGTACCTAGACATAACGCAGATTGTAAAAACTCAGGCGGTTATTCCAATATATACCGAAAGGCCCAGATTGATATTGATCCTTATCAATACGCATACCTACGAAAAGTCCATGTCCAACTCATATATGTTAGAGGCACTTTGAGGTACACGTAAAATCCCGGCTAGGTGACCCTCCCTTCCGCCAGTTAAACGTTAGGTACAAGTTGAATGTACGTTAGAGTCACTTCAAGGCATACGTTAAGTACACGCTAAAGTGTGAACCTTAGGTACTCAAATCCCATGTATGATGAGGTATATACCCCCATCGCACATGTTACTTGCACGTTACTGAAACTTTAAGGTACACGTTAAGTGCACATTACAGATACTACAAGGTACACGTCAAATCCACGCTAATGTGTAAACCTTAGCTACTCAAATCGTCTATATGCCTCTAACGCACATGTTACGTGCACGTTAGTGAGACTTCAAGGCAAACCTTATGTGCACGCTAACGTGTGAAACTTAGTTACACCCATCGTCCATATGCCTCCAACGCACATGTTACGTGCACGTTAGTAAAACTTTAAAGTACACGTTAAGTGCACGTCAAAGACACTTCAAGGTACACGTCAAATCCATGGTAATATGTGATTGTTAGGTACTCAAATCGTCCATATGCTTCTAGCGCACACGTTACATGCACGTTAGTGAAACTTTAACGTACACGTTAAGTGCACGTTAGAGACTCTCCAAGGTACACCTCAATTCCACGGTAATGTGTGAACGTTAGGTACCCAAATCGTCCATATGCTTCTAACGCACACGTTACGTACACGTTAGTGAAACTTTAAAGTACACGTTAAGTGCACGTTAGACACACTCTAAGGTACACCTCAACTCCACGCTAAGGTACGAACGTTAGTTACCCAAATAATCCATATGCCTCTAACGCCCACGTTACGTGCACGTTAGTGAAACTTTAAAGTACACGTTAAGTGCACGTTACAGACACTTCAAGGTACACGTCAAATCCACGCTAATGTGTGATTGTTAGGTACTGAAATCGTCCATATGCTTCTTACGCACACGTCACGTGCACGTAAGTGAAACTTTAAAGTACACGTTGAATGCACGTTACAGACACTTCAAGGTACACGTCAAAACCACGCTAATGTGTTATTGTTAGGTACTCAAATCGTCCATATGCCTCTAACGCACACGTTACGTGGTACGTTGGTGAAACTTTGATGTACACGTTAAGTGCACGTTAAAGACACTTCAAGGTACATGTCAAATCCACGCTAAAGTGTGAACGTTAAGTACCCAAATCTTCCATATGCCTCTAACGCACACGTTACAAGCACGTTAGTAAGACTTCCAGGCACACGTTATGTGCACGCTAACGTGTGAACCTTAGATACGCACATCGTCCGTATGCCTCTAACGCGCACGTTACGTGCACGTTAGTGAAACTTTAAGCTACACGTTAAGTGCACGTTCACACTTTAGCGTGGATTTAAGTGCACTTCAAGGTGCACGTCAAATCCACGCTAAAGTGTGAACGTTAGATACCCAAATTCGTCCATATGCCTCTAACGTACACGTTAAATGTACATTAAAGGTACACGTCAAATCTACACAAAATAACTCGACACTTACCTTGGTATCAACGTTGTGTACATGAATAGTCCTCGACCCGCCCGTCCACGTTTAGTGCACGTTAAAGTCACGTCGAAATTAAAGTCTTTGAAAACAAAAGGCATGTTAAGTACACAGTAAAATCACCTGAAAATTAAAGCCTAATGACACGCAAAAGGCACATGGAAAATTCAATCAATTTGATTAAATAGCGTCTTTTCTGGGCAATTTTTTAGGGAATAAGTACCTTTAACGTGGATTTAACGTGCCCTTAACGTGTCTTTAACGAATATATTTTTTCCACGTGCTTTTTACGTGTACGTAAGGGACACGTTAAAGGCACGTTATTTCCACGTCACGTGCAATTAGCCACACCGTACTCGAAATAAGTCCCGATGAAAATTCTGGGACAAACACTCAACAAGCACTCTAGTGCTTAAAACTAGAGTATTTTTGTCTTACCATTTATTGTGCTACGGCTGTCTGTGTGAGTGTGACACAGACGGGGCACCCTTGTCACCTACAGTTCCGCAAACAATTCAAAGTTTTTCAAAAATATCTGACCTACTGGCAGTTTGGGGTCGTAATGCTTGGTGAAAAATCAAATGGCTTCATAACGGTTGTTTGCCAGGTAGCAAAGCCGTCGGGCCCGTCCAGTGGGCATTTTCCAGGTAGTACAGTAAAGGTCTATCTTCGCCTATTCAATTGACTGAATTTCCCCATCTCCCTCCGGCGATAGATATTTTCTTTTAGCATTCAGATATTTCACATATAATTACTATTAGTAGTAAGAGGGCATTATTGGCGATTTTTTTTCCAGGAATTCCCCCCCTCCCCCCTTTTTTCCAGGAAGTGTACGTGGACGTCCCCCCTCTACCCTCGGCGGGATGCCTTTGAAGAGGCCGCCAGCGCGCTGGGGGGCCCCCTGGGGTGCAGGGCCTCAAAGTTGGCGTCCGAGGGTCGCAGGAAGTGGGTGGTGGGTGGAAAATGGCCGCAAGATAGAAAATGAGTGGCGGCTGGAAAGTGGGTGGTGGGTGGAAAAGGGGTGGCGGGTGGAAAGTGGGTGGAAAAGGGCTGGCGGGCAAAGGTCCGGATGTCGCTCTCCAGGACATTGGAGCCACTGTCCTTGAGACTCCGGAGAGACATTACCGTTTTGAATTTTTTTTTTAAAGGGATAACAAAGGATGGCAACCATGAATGACGCAAAGAGCGGACAATACGCTCTCTCTCTCTCTCCCTCTCTCTCTCTTTTATTTTAAGGACGGTGAATTTTTCGAGCTGATATGGAGACGAATATATTTTTCTAGAAACTTCTACGTAGCTGAAAAAATGTCAAGGTTTTTCGTAAATGAATAATACAAGGTTTACAAATTACTTTTTCTTTAATTCATGTAAAATGATGAAATACATTTTTAGACTTACAAGTGATATTTTTTTCGTTCCAAATTAAAATTATTTGCCATCACAAAAGATTATTATTATTATCATATCGTCTTTAGTATGTGGGCATTCGGTAAGCCCCTCCCGCAAAACCATCCAACTCATCGAAGCAAAAATGAAACATTTCACCAAATAATTGATACAAATATCCCTCGTTCTGCTGAGGTATTGTACGACGGAGGTCATCCCTGGCCAGAAGGTAAATCTCCTCGAAATTGCTGCGTATGCGATAGTGGAGTTCTTCAGTAGCTGGCATCCTGTTGTATTCCATATAATGCATGGCAACACTTGTGATCGCCCGCACCAGAGACTCCTTGTATTGTTTGAGAGGCAATGAGTCCAAAAATTTTAACCACTGATCGATCCATGCCGCTTTGTTTTTTAATGTTGTAATGCTCGGGCTCATCATAATGAGGGGTTGCCTTACATCAGCACGTACAAAAGCAACGCAGGGGTTATCGTAGCTGCGATGGAATCTCACTTTGACATCCCCAAATTGCTTAGCAGGTACATTGTGGACGGCTTTTGGGTGAAACTTCTCAGGATCAAAGTAGTCCGTAATGGCATCCAGATCTTTGTACAGAAGGCCCCATTCTTCCCGTGACATTGACAGCACGACACGGTTGGGGCGTACGGCCATAAACTGCACCACAGGAACAAATTGTCCGAGACAGGTAACTTGCAAACCAACACGAATTTGTTTCGTCTCTGACTTATTGAGAGGTATAACTTGCGACAGCACCACCTGCTGTTCGGCACCACTGCACTCTTTTTCGTTGATATTTTCCATGTTTAAAAACTGATGAGCGAAATCGGATCGACTGGATGAAATACACCGCGAGCAGCCGCGTTTTATAGCGTTAGGTATGAGAGTGGGGCGCGCTTAATTCTCCCCACCATGCACATAACAGACCTATGCGCACAACACCTACCCCCACCGTAGGGAGAGCTGCGGCGTCGGCGCCACACATGACCCCCCACTACCATGGATTTCATATGATGTATATTACCCCCACCTCTATCATGCTATCCCCACTCTTATCATATTGCCCCGCCGCTGTGAATTTTTTTAAATACGAGTGACTTGGATTTATTTTTTGTCAGTCATTCGTGAAAATATATTTGGGACAGTAAAAATGAATAAAATTTGGAGAGATCACGACGTCGAACTGTTCGATAAATATCTCGCAGATCGGTCACCAAGTGAGAATTACAAGGAAAAACGAAAGCCTAGATTTCGTCAGAAACGCATACGTGTATATGTTGATAAATACACGGAAGATGAAAAGTACATACCGCCGAAAAAACGAATGATCGTGGCGAAAAAAGAACTAGAATGTCAAGTAGAAAATTTCCAAGCAGGTGATGAATGTTACTGCAAAGACAAAAGTACAAGAGAAGAGAGTAAAATACATATCAAGTATCGAAAGGATAGATTATGTGGTCAAGACGAGAATGGAATGGATATGTATACCATTTTCCAAGTATGCTACAACAAAGAACCGGCTGAATCCAACGAAGAGATAGAAGAGAGTTTCCGAATGATGTATAATCCTCCATCGCTGAGAAGCATCGCCATCGCTAGTTTATTAAACGATAGAAAATACGCGAAAAATGATAAAGAAGAAGAAGAAGTACACCGCATTCAAGATTTGTCAACACAGCGTCAGCAGGAGCTTGACGAGATTGATAAGGAATTGGAGCAGATCGACAATCAGGACCGATTGGCCCGTCAGTCTCTCGATTTTGATCTGTTGTCCCCGAGTATGTTCTTTGACTGAAAATTTATTTATATTTTTGATAATTATGCATCATTTTGTAACATTTTTTTGAAACATTGAATAAACGGTAAATACATTTCAGCATTAAAAATGCGTTTCAGCTTTCATTTAACGTAACCTTCAATATTCCCTCCCCTACGCCTTGCCGTCTGCCTGCCCCTGGAAGTCAGGGGAAGTTTCACTCTCTCCTTCCTCGTCTTGTTCCTGTTTCCTGCCCTTGAACGTCTTTTTCCTCCTCACTGTCCAGAGGGATTGAGGGGGATTTTCAATCTTTCCTTGTTTTTCACCCGTTTTCTTCCCTTGAACGTCTTTTTCCTCCTCACTGTCCAAAGGGCTTCAGGGGGCAGATGGTGGGAGGACTTCTGCAGCTATATAAGCTGCGAGGTCTCTCGAACCATCATATACAACCTCACCTTCTGTCCTCAGGATTATTTTGTGTTTTTGTGTTTTTTTGTGTTTTTGTGTTTTTTTGTGTTTTTGTGTTTTTTTTATTATAGGAATGGTGGTTCCAGTAATCGCCCAGGAGAATGTTTACAGGGTGGTAATCACCCGTATGGTAAGTTATTATTTATTTATATTTTCAGTGTTTTACCGTGTTTTAGTGTTTCGTGTTTTCTAGTGATCTTTTTTTAGTGTTCGGTTTTCGTTTATTTTTTTCGATTTTCGTCTCGCGTTTTCCGTGTCCACGTTATTTTAGTGCTCGCGTTTTTCATCGATTTATGTCTATGTTCTCGAGTGTTCGTTTTTCCGCGTTTCTTATCTTTCGTTTAATTTTTGTTCATTTTTTTTCGGTTTTCGTCGTTTTCTGTTCGTTTTTGAACCCCCCTCTTACGGAAAACCCATGTATCTTTTGTTCGGTTTTCGTTCGTTTTGTTTTCGTTTTTTCGTCTGTTTTTTCGGTTTTTGTCAAAATTTTTTGCTCGCGTTCTCTGTTGTGAAAACTTTTTTCGTGTTAGATTTTTCTTTCGTTAAAAAAAACTTCTTGCTCGCGTTTTTCCATTAAAAAAAAATTATCATTCGCGTTTTTTCAATAAAAAAATTTTCATTATTTTTTAAAATCTTTTTTCAGATGCAGGAGACTAGGAGGGAGAGGGCCTACCTCAGAGCAGCCAACCAGTGGCTGCGTTGGGAGGACGAGGAGGGCGAAATTTTTGATGGCGAAGATATCTTCGCCATCAGAGCCCTTCATGGCAGGGCGNTCCTCCTACGGAAAACGCATGTATTTTTTGTTCGGTTTTCGTTCGTTTTGTTTTCGTTTTTTCGTCTGTTTTTTCGGTTTTTGTCAAAATTTTTTGCTCGCGTTCTCTGTTGTGAAAACTTTTTTCGTGTTAGATTTTTCTTTCGTTAAAAAAAACTTCTTGCTCGCGTTTTTCCATTAAAAAAAAATTATCATTCGCGTTTTTTCAATAAAAAAATTTTCATTATTTTTTAAAATCTTTTTTCAGATGCAGGAGACTAGGAGGGAGAGGGCCTACCTCAGAGCAGCCAACCAGTGGCTGCGTTGGGAGGACGAGGAGGGCGAAATTTTTGATGGCGAAGATATCTTNTCTTTTTTTCAGATGCAGGAGACCAGGAGGGAGAGGGCCTACCTCAGAGCAGCCAACCAGTGGCTGCGTTGGGAGGACGAGGAGGGCGAAATTCTTGATGGCGAAGATATCTTCGCCATCAGAGCCCTTCATGCCAGGGCGGAGCGCTGGCTGGCGGATGCAGAGCACGAGGCTTACATGGTAAGTCTCTCTCTCTCTCTCNTTCGGTTTTTGTCAAAAATTTTTGCTCGCGTTCTCTGTCGTGAAAACTTCTTTCGTGTTAGATTTTTCTTTCGTTAAAAAAAAAACTTCTTGCTCGCGTTTTTCCATTAAAAAAAAAATTATCATTCGCGTTTTTTTAATAAAAAAATTTTCATTATTTTTTAAATCTTTTTTTCAGATGCAGGAGACCAGGAGGGAGAGGGCCTACCTCAGAGCAGCCAACCAGTGGCTGCGTTGGGAGGACGAGGAGGGCGAAATTCTTCATGGCGAAGATATCTTCTCCATCAGAGCCCTTCATGCCAGGGCGGAGCGCTGGCTGGCAGATACAGAGCACGAGGCTTACATGGTAAGTCTCTCTCTCTCTCTCTCCCTCTCTCTCTCTCTCGCTCTCTCTCTCTCTCGCCCCCCCCCCTCTCTCTCTCACACACACACACACACGCACACACATTCCCAAACTACTGTCTTTCTTTTTTCCTCATTTTTTATCTTTTATTAATTGATGTCTTTTTGATTTTTGTTTCAGAGAGGCGATCGATGGGAGGGCGGACTTGGCCCACTCACCCCCAGAGCTCGGTGGGTCCGGGCTCTAAGGCGTGAGGCCAGACGGCTGGAGGCCGAGAGCGAGCAAGCTCTCGGCTTGTATGACGTGGAGGATTCGTGGGGCCTTCACATCCTCTTCGGGGACGCCCCGCCCTGTCCAGACCAGAGCGAGGACAACTGGGACCTTGAGGAGTGGGAGTAAGACCCCGAAGAAGGAGAAAATTAGAAAAAAAAACGAAAAAAAAATGTAATTCTAGTTTAAAAAAAAAAAAGATGTATTTTTAGTTTTAAGTTTTAGATTTAAAAAAAAGTATTCTTTAGAATTAAGGTTTTGAATAAAAAAATAATTATATATCATTCTTTTTCTTTATTTGAAAACAGTCCCTTGAAAAATTTACTTCCTGTAGCATAAGGATTTAAAAAAACAAAAAAAAGTTCACATTTTCTCTTTTATTTTGACAAGAAAAATTTACATTTACAAAAAACTTACTTTTAAAAACTTACATCTAATTATCATCTAAAAGCATATAAAATTCACTTAAATCTAAAAAAAATGAAATTGAAAACTTACATGTAGCTTATATCTACGAAAAAAACTTACTTCTGGTATTAACACTTAAATTTAGTTGACTTCTACAAAAAATTACTCTAATCCATAATCTAATCCCTATACACTAGCTTAAAAAATCAAAAGTATCTTTCATTCGTTTTAGTTTTTCAATTGTCGGGTTGAAGCGCGCGTCGTTTTGTCTTATATCCGTAGGGGAGGGTGGCAGCGCCATTATCAAGCTTTCGTTTCGGGCCCGTCGCGCGGATAATCTTGCTCTCGGGTTTCGTGATGACGTCATGGTACATTGTCCGTCGTATACCCTTGTAGTTGATCTGGTAAGGCTCTACCTTATCGACAACGAGGGCACGAATCGAGTCGTAATGAATCTGTTTACGCGTCTCGTAATTTAGCCTAACGCCTTTTATTTTACCAACTTCTGCGATGTTTTCATCCGGTTTCTTCACGCGATAAGTATAAAATTTTGGACCGCTAGAGACAAAAGACGTAATGAAACTCTCTTCTCCGTAGCCCTCTACTTCGTCGGTCAAGTCACCCAGAAAATTCCCCAGTGGTAACTCGTTAGTTCCATCGCTCACGTAAATAACCGAGTCTGTATCATAATATAAAACGCGTTCTTGCTGTTTTTCTAAATAAGAATATAATTTGAGACGTGCGTGAGCTGTTGTATAAGCCGCAATAACAACGTTGGCTTTGGTCGACAGTTGCGCAGCTTCGTTTAAATGTTTCCAAGACATGAAGAGAGTGTCGTTATCGACAGGGATAAGCCCTGTCACTTCGATTTCAGGATTGAACATTATGTTAGCAAACTCCTCATATGTCCGAATAATTGCCTTTTTCGTTAAATTTTCTCTTTCCCCAAATTTACCCCAGAGACAGTTTAAACAAAGTTTTGCTACTGCTCTCAATCCAGCATTTTTTAAAATTTTATCCTTGTCGAGTTTTATTCCCTCTCTCGCCTCATATTCGGCTATATATCTATCCTTGGATTCATCATCTATGCATTCTGCCGGCCAATCGGAAGCCTCTTGTTTGATTTTTAAAAAAGTGTTTATATACTCAGCAAATAAACCTCCTGTTCATGTCATAGGATCATAACGTGTTGTTTTTTTATACTCTGAAATTTCATTTTTTTCCAAAATTTTATACTCCACCTCTACGGCTTTACGGAGCTCTGGGGCGACCCAAGTCCCCAAAAACTCGCGGTCAGTGGGGTCATCATGAGGGCAATTGTCTTGCACTAAACCTTCGCAGCATGACCGACAGAGAGGAAACAGTAGTTTACCGTGTGCTTTGACAGGTAAAACTGGGTGAAATAATCGTCGCGGGGGTAAAATGCGGCATTTCACAAGTCCCTCTATCCGCGAAATATCATTATTAGGACATATGAGCTGACAATCGTTCCCTACATGTACAGTGGGGTGACCGATAGGAAAAATCCCCGTCTTTAAAACATATGGATATAACGAACAAACGTCGACATATCGAATTTTTTCATTCTCTTTAACATCATAGTGTGTTACGGTATTTCCCGTACGTCCACCGAAAAACGCGTCTCGAGGATCTAAAGCAACAAACATTTGTTGATCGATATTTTCAAGAAAATTTGACAGTTGGAGATCTGTCTTTTTTGTACGAATAAAATCGCATTCCCACATTTCAACGACTTCGTAACCCAAGTTTTGCAATTCCCTTGTAATTGCTCCTGTTCTTTCATATCGACTCTCTAATGTATCCTTATGGCTCAACTCTTTATCTCTATTAAACTTGAAACACCGTGGACAACCGTGCCAATAACAGCCGTGAAACTGATATGCATATTTTTTATTATTTTCAACATCTTCCCAATAACCATCTAGCCGATGCCCTGATTCCGTTCTGTGCTCGCGAGTCCACCCGGCGTGTATTATTCGATGATTCTCGCAATGCTCGCGCCAGAGTAACCACTCAATCGCTACTTTTGATTGCGTTTTTCCTAAACGATAACCGCCCTGAGGTATAATACCTATCTGTTTTTCTTTAAAGAAATTTGTTTGAAAAATGCGCATACACGTCGAAGCAATCGTTACACACTCTGTAAATGGGCAAACATTCCCAGCATTCATGATTAATTTACGAAACTCCACACACGCTTTCCTTAAAATTGTAACATCGAGTCTACAATAATGCAAAATTTCTTTACGGAAATCAAACTGGTAATTTTCGGCTACACGTTCATTGTACCAAGTTAAGAATTTTTCTCGATCCTGCACATTCATCGTATCTGCGCCATAATATTTTCTCTCAGGTATAGGCCCAACGTATTCTTGATTCTCTCGTTTATTGAAAAAATGTGGGAAATAGCCTTTTGCAATATCTCCTAAACCAAAGGCCTTCGGTAAACTGGCTAAAGCCATATGGAAATAATTCAAACTATCTATAAACTTATTATCCCCAAAATCCATCAAAATTCTTTTTGGGCCGTTAATAATTGCTTTAATTTCGCTGTTTACTCGTTTTATAACATCTTTCAAAATGAATTGAGAGTCGTAACCCTTCGCGTTGTGTGCAATACATATGACTTTTTTATACGCCTTACCCAGTGATGTAATATAATTCACAAATCCACGCACAGGATCGCCATCGTCAAAAACATGTTCTCGAGGATTACACACACTGCATGGGCTTCCAAGATTCTCCTCAGTTTTCATAATCTCGTCATCGTTCATCTCTGCACATCGGTCACATACAGTCTGGGCAACACAGAGTGTAGGCACGTGTATGTTGACGTCATCAGTCCCTTCCATCTTATCGTCTTGTCGTGTTTCAAAGTCGTAAAAAACAAACGCCACACGTTTCACCGTTGTTTTCTTCTTAAATTTCAATGTAGGCATGTAACACAGGTGAGATGCGGCTTCATCCTTCTGGCAGACAGAGCAGTAATATTTGTTGCACTGGTGTTTCTGAGCATTCCGATGATCAATTTTCGTATTGCAATTTTTACACAATTTTATGTTTCCACATACTGTTGGTTTTATCCCGCCAAAAGATCCTTCTTTCTTATGGTTTTCGAAACACAGTCAACCGTGGAATTCTCGATTACAGTCATCACACACTATTTTATCCACACTTGTAGTGTCACATGGTGGATTTTTTNTAGGCATGTAACACAGGTGAGATGCGGCTTCATCCTTCTGGCAGACAGAGCAGTAATATTTGTTGCACTGGTGTTTCTGAGCATTCCGATGATCAATTTTCGTATAGCAATTTTTACACAATTTTATGTTTCCACATACTGTTGGTTTTATCCCGCCAAAAGATCCTTCTTTCTTATGGTTTTCGAAACACAGTCAACCGTGGAATTCTCGATTACAGTCATCACACACTATTTTATCCACACTTGTAGGGTCACATGGTGGATTTTTTAGACATCTGTCACAAGTTCTATCATAAACATGCCCTTGAAGCTGTAGGGCGTATTACAATGTTCGCAATAATACTTGCAGCCGAAGAATGAAGGTAAATTTTGAACTGGCTCATAGTGTTTCTCTTCCGGATAATACACAATGGGGAGAGTATATTGTGTAGGTATATTCCTGCTGCTTAGTTCAGGCGTGCCATCGCAGAGTACCGGGCGATCTTTGCCATTCCTTTTAAGAGAATAAACCTTGATAATGCACCCCTCTCGTGCCAAATATCTTTGATATTGCATAATTTCCTCTAAACCACAGCCATCGGCAGGTACAACGACCCCTGCCTCGCGGGTCAGGCGTTGGGCTTCCTTACGTTGCATTTTACCTTTGGATTGTCGAATGGATTGCCACATCTCGTGTATTTCGCCCTTGTCAGCTCTGGTCTTCAATTTCTTTGCGTATACTCTGGCCACAACAAGTGATCGGGCTAAACACAAGCCATCTTCATTTGAAATTTGAAGCACACATTTTTTACTCAGTCCCCTTTTCATCTCCTTTTCAAAAAAGTCTCCTTGTCCTGCAGGGGCTTCAGCCACAGTCGAAACCATTGGCGCTCTGTGCAATAGAGCTCACAAGATTACACAAATCTTGAAACTCGTATCCATTAATCGCAAGTGGGCTTATCCAAGCGTTGTCTCTTTGCATATTTGCAAAATTGAATGTGACGCACATTCGATTCATTCCGCGGCCACCGGCTTCCATGATATTATTGTAGACATCTCGAAAAGCTTCTTCCACCCACTCGGTCGGATTGCGACCTTCAGGCACAGGGTTAATTCTAAACTCCATCACATGTGTGTCGAGTTTGAAAGGAGGGAGACTCTGGCGTGACCTTCGTATTGTTCTCAGAGCTGATAGTGGGCCCTCTTCATTTCGGCCAAATTGAGCATTTGAAATTGAATTTATTTTCAATGGTAAGAATATTTTTAGAAAAAAATGTTCATTATTATTAACATATAATGTGATAGTCACCATTGTGTTGATCTAGTAAATCTAGATTGAAGTCTTCAATGGCTTTGAGCGCCTCAGGATCATTGATCACTTTTTTACCACCACCATATTGAACATCAAACAGCTCGGGGTTAAAACTCTCGAATAAATCCATTTCAAAATCACTCAATAAGTCCAAATTAAAATTATTTATCCAATCAAAATCGCACTCCAGAGGTGGGGTATTTCCTCTAGAAGCACCACTAGGCCCTGGTAAATCGTTTGGGTCCGTCATTCCGAACACCTTTTAGGAAACTGTGGCTAAGTGAGAAAAAAATCAGCCTATATTGGAAAAAGTCAGTGTCCTACTATTGGCCATAGGGGGGACAAGTGTATATCTCCAGTATTTTACCTGTACACGCCTACGCGTATTGTCCTTGACCAATGAGGTAATAGCCTCCCTTAGCAGGTCAAACGCTTGGGCCTTACGACACCCCCCTGCCGTTTTGAAATGCATACTACTTTTTGAATATCTTATACAAGTGTATAAAATGACGAGTTTTTTACAATGCTTAATCAGACGGCAACATGGATACAAGGTGGAAACATCCCTTCACTGCCATGATTTGTGGACCCACAGGTTGTGGGAAAACATTTTTTGTTAAAAGATTTTTGAAAGAAATTAAAGAAATGTGTGATACACCGATTGAAAAAGTGATTTTCTATTATGCTGAGTGGCAGAATGGATATTCGGATTATGACAAAAATTTTGTCGAATTTCGAGAGGGTTTACTAAGATCCGGAGATTTTAAAGATAATCAACCAAAATTGGTTGTTGTGGACGCCTTGATGCGTGAATAATCGAATGGTGCAATAGTCGACTTATTCACAAAAGGCAGTCATCAGAAAAATCTCAGTGTTATGTTTATATCTCAAAATTTATTCCACCAAGGAAAAGGACAGCGAGATATTTCATTGAATACAAATTATATTGTCGTATTCAAAAATCCTCGAGATCGTGCACAAATTGCCCATTTGGCTCGTCAGATATATCCTGAGGATCCAAAATTTTTACAAGAGGCATATTTCGATGCGACATCGCAGGCTCATGGATATTTGCTGCTTGATTTAAAACAGTCGACTCCTGAAAACTGCAGATTCCGTACCAGTGTATTCCCCAGTGACCCCTATCACTATGTTTATATTCCACGAAAGGAAAACAATATAAAAGGGGGAGGTTCATCACGTGGTGTACCAGTCGTTCGTGTGTAATGGCAAAGACAAGTCGCTCTGAAAGCGGCTGTGCTCGCAAGTCGCTCGGAGAAAAAAATACAGCCTTATTACACGCACTGATCCACGCCCCACCGAGACTACGACGAGCATTAATACAACAGGCCAATAAAGATTTNCCGAGTTTTTTCTCCGTACGGCAAAAAAGAAAAAAAGACCACAGGACTTTCATCATGGCTTCAATTTTAGAAGAAGAGAAACTATAGGGGGCCTATTTTGATCCTCCAGAGCCTGTGGCTTATACGGGAGCACGAAATATTCTCACAAAATATAAGAATGAAATTGAAAAAAATAAAATANGGCCAATAAAGATTTGATTCGTTGCATTTGCGAGTGTGCTCTGAATTTATTACATGGGAATATTCCCTTGAAAAAATGTGAAAAATCGAAATTGTGTAAACATAAAAAAATCTTGAGAAAGTTGGCAGACAAAAGACAGAGTTTATCCAGCAAGAAAAAAATTCTGAATCAGAAAGGCGGCGCATTCCTGCCCATGTTATTGGGGCCTCTCATTAGCGTAATCATTTCAGCTGTTGTATAATCATGGAACATGCACGAAAAATGATACTTGTGCCGGAAGACAGTGTGGAAAAATTGAAGAAAAATTCTACACATGACGTTCATCACGTTCTAACGGAGCTGGCTAAAGAGATTCAACCATCAGCTCAAACCCCTGGCACTAATACAAGTCGATTGGATGCTCAATTATTGGAAATTTTGGATTCAAAAACACCCAAGGATGATCATGAGAAATGGAAATTGTATAATGACGTTTTGAGACGCTATTTGTTTTATACACAGCAGAGTAAAGTACCTGTGCAAGAAACGGAGACCCCCGACGAGACGGGGTCTAGCGAACGATACGATCCAAAATCTATTGTAGCGACTATACCTGCGACCTTCCAAAGAAAAGCCTCGGGTATTTTGGAATACATCGATAGAGTAGACACTGGAAGAAAACTCAAGTGGGATGCAAGGGGACAAGTGACTTTGAATGGTCAATCACTTGATGGCGTGAATATTGTCGATTTAATTCAAGATGTGGTCAGAGCCCGTAAAACTTGTCAAGCTAAAGGCTGGGAACATTTTGCCGTGTATCTCCATAGTATAAATACACCTCGCGAGTTTATGGGTAACCCTAAATTTCATCGTGTACCGCAAATACCCTCTAGTAGGCCCAAAGTACAGCCTGAGATTTCGGAGGACGAAAGCTTTGAAGAGGAGGGTGGTACACCCCGCAGCTCGCTCGTGCACCGTACTCGTCGGAATTTGAAGAGAAGAGTGCGAGTTTTTTCTCCATACGGCAAAAAAGAAAAAAAGACCTCAGGACTTTCATCATGGCTTCAATTTTAGAAGAAGAGAAACTATCGGGGGCCTATTTTCATCCTCCAGAGCCTGTGGCTTATATGGGAGCACGAAATATTCTCACAAAATATAAGAATGGAATTGAAAAAAATAAAATAAAAATTGGCTAAACGCACAGAATTATGGGACTCTCCATAGACCCATCAGACGTAAATTTCCACGGTTACATTATACAGTGACAAACATTGATGATGTATGGGAGGCTGATTTGGTTGAGTTGAGATCACTAAAGACATACAATGATGGGATTTCATATTTACTTGTGGTCATTGACGTTTTAAGCAAGTTTGCCTGGGTTGAACCATTGAAGGACAAGTCGGCACCGCAGGTACTCGAGGGCTTTAAACGTATAATGGGAAGGAGCGGTGGTCGTGTGCCTGTTTGTATACAAACTGACAAGGGAAAAGAATTTATGGCTAGCAGTGTCCAAAAATTTTTCTCTGATAAAAAAATTCAATTTCGTGTTGCGCGTAATCCTGACATAAAAGCCGCAATCGTGGAACGTTTCAATCGGACACTGAAGGAGCGCATGTGGCGTTACTTTACACATAGTCGAACATATAAATATATGGATGTGTTGAACCAAATTGTCGACTCTTATAACAACTCGAGACATTCATCAATAAAAATGGCACCTGCGAC
>NW_021680560.1:230120-234693 GCF_001412515.2 Diachasma alloeum
GTGGAGAGATACAATAATTTCGGACGGGTCTATGTTGGAAGCCCATATCAACGGGGCCATGGAATTGGGGCTTTCCTCGGGGGCCTCTTTCGTCGAATTCTGCCCTTCCTCGGCAGTGCAGCTCGAGCAGTCGGTAAAGAAGCTCTCAACGCGGGAATTAACGTTGTAGGCGATGTAGTGACAAACGGAACACCTTTAAAGGTGGCGCTGGAGGATCGGCTAGCGGAGTCGGGATTAAAATTGAANGAGGGATATCCTGATAAATTTGATTCGTGGATAGCTGCGTCAGAGCTGCACGTCATTGGAAAAAAAAATGAAGAGGAACGAATTTCATATGGTACTCCCAAGCAACAGCAGCATGGACTATCATCCCGATAATACAGNATAAAAGAAAGCGTAAACGCCTCGCATCTCATAAGCTCACTGGACGCGGGTCTGCCAAGACATCCAAAACGAAGAAGAATAAAAAGAAGAGAAATATTCCAAAAAATAAGAAAAAAGGAAA
The DNA here is from genome assembly GCF_001412515.2 of Diachasma alloeum. Classification (NCBI taxonomy): domain Eukaryota; kingdom Metazoa; phylum Arthropoda; class Insecta; order Hymenoptera; family Braconidae; genus Diachasma; species Diachasma alloeum. The sequence continues at coordinate 230,626 of NW_021680560.1, forward strand.
AAAAGAGAAAAAAAATAAATCCAAGAGTCGTGATTTATACTATATTTTCAACTAATCATCATGTCGTTTCTTCATTCACACTCTTCCGAGTGCGTGAAATCGGAGCTCGATCTGTTCACTATACTCCCGANCATTGGAAAAAAAAATGAAGAGGAACGAATTTCATATGGTACTCCCAAGCAACAGCAGCATGGACTATCATCCCGATAATACAGTATCAAAATATACAACATTACTCCCGAAACAAGTTGAGTTGGAACGAGAATGGGTTGTGGGCCTGAGTGAAATACAGTTTCCTTGTAATTTTTAACTTCCCGACCCGAAGGGAGGAAGTTATTGTAATGACCCCGAAAATCGAATGTGGAAATTTGAGCATTTCTCCACGTTTCATGACCTTTGGAACCACTTCTGACCCTTTTCAGGTACCTGTCTGTATGTGTGTATGTGTGTGCGTACGTCTGTGACAAAAATTTTGTGCCACGATTCCTCCTGAACAAACGATGCGATTTGACTTTTTTTCTTTTTAATCGCTGTATTTTCANAATTATAATAAACATGAAGAATCCTTATAATGGAATTATGGGAGAGACGATAGATAACGCAATTTTAGGGCAACTNTTTTTAATCGCTGTATTTTCATGTGATTTGAACCTGATTAGATTATGGAGATGATCGTCTCAGCGTTTCTCCAGTTTTTTCCAAAAAACATTTGNCTAGATGTGGAAGCTTTTAATACTTTATTTGCGGGGACTGGAACGCATTTTAGTGACCATGGAAATAACATTTCTCGTCTAGCATATTCCGACGGCTTTTGTTTATTCGCCTTTGACCTGACTCCCGGTCATTGGAATCTCGTAAAGAGTGGGAGTGTTCGTATTGAAGTACGATTCAACAAAGCAACAGAGCAAAATATAAATTGTCTGCTATGTGCTGAATACGATAATTTGTTGGAAATTGACTCAACAAGACAAGTTATTGACGACTACAGTGGCTGAAAAAGAATACTAATACTAAGAATACTAAATAAAGAATACTATTTCGACAGCTTCGGAATGCCGCCCTTCGACACAAGAATCGCTCAGNCAGGCCCGGACGCGCGCTTCGCGCGCTCCCTCTTTAGGGTATGACCGGTAGGGGTTGCTGGAATTGGATGTGACCCATTACGGGTCGCACCAATAACTTCCCGACCATTTGTTTTTTCTTTCATTAATTTTTTTATTATGTATTTATTCAATCTTTTTCTCACATTTCTCCGAGGAAATACCCATAGAAGACAAGAAAATCCGTGCGCGTGCTCGCACTCACACACACTCCCATGCACACACATCGCCGTATTCCGCATCGAGAAAAGATGTAATTTATCAGAAAAGTAAAATTGTTTCTTGAATGTATNGTATAGGAATGGAGCCAGAAAAGACTCCAAGTTATATCGTCTGATGTTTGTGGCTAGTACTGCATTACTGTGCTTCACTGGTTGTTCAATGATCGGTCTTTACAATCCTTTCATAAACTATTTTCTTCAGACACAAAACGTAACGATCGCAAAATTATGAAAATGTTTAAAAAAATTAATCAAAACCGAAATTGTAATCGGAAAAATTTAAGTAAACCTTTTCAGAGCTTATCTGGCAAAAGTGTTTTACATTGTAATGAGCGTTCCACAAAAAAAATTATGTACCTTCATTAATTGATCAATAATAATAATAATAATAATAATAATAATAATAATAAGGCGTAGGGAGTGTGGAAGGCGTAGGGAGTGTAGAAGGCGTATGGAGTGTGGAAGGCGTAGGGAGTGTGGAAGGCGTAGGGAGTGTGGAAGGCATAGGGAGTGTGAAAGGCGTAGGAAGTGTGGAAGGCGTAGGGAGTGTGAAAGGCATAGGGAGTGTGGAAGGCGTAGGGAGTGTGGCGAACCCAACGTCCGGCATGTCCGCAATAGCCATGGTGGTGTCGGGCTAACCACCCGGCGGCACCTATATCCGGTTCCGTCATCGAGCCGCGGCAGAGCCCCCCACAATCGGTCCCTCTCGGATGGGGACCGCGGATCAGTTGGGAGGGGCNTACACACATCGCCATATTCCGCGTCGAGAAAAGATGTAATTTATCAGAAAAGTAAAATTGTTTCTTGAATGTATATCGATTTCGAAAAAAGCTAGTGAACTGCTGATTAAATGTCTTCCNATGTTGGGTGGATAGTCAGCCGGCGCAGCGAGGATACATAGCGCGGATTGCGGGACTTGTGGTGTGCTATCCACCCGAGTATGCACATTTTAGGGCACAGCACCTTCGAGATCAGGCCAGTCGCTTGGGTCGGCAGGGCTATGATTTGCTCGTCGTTCCACGACGGCTGTCGGGTGGTCGTTTCTCTCAGATTTCTGTGAGAAGTGTCGAACCTCAGCCGGAGCAATCTGCCCGTCATAGTGATGAGGTGCCGGGGAGAGCTTCGAGGGATATGGGATCAAGGGGGGAGAGGGTCACGGNGAAGATTCATCATTTCTAACAAAAAAAAACTTGAAATCGGATCGTTATGCACGGAGAAATGGTCTCGTTTACAAAAAAACGCTAATTTTCGACTTTTTTCCAAATGTTCTTTGGAAAAAACTGGAGAAACGCTGAGACGATCGTCTCCATAATCTAATCAGGTTCAAGTCACATGAAAATACAGCGATTAAATAAAAAAAGTCAAATCGCATCGTTTGTTCCGGANATGGACGAAATTTTACGTCTCCAATTCGCAAAATATCTACGAACTTGCGGTATCATCATCACACACTGAATAAGGCAGTCCTCCTTGTTATTAGGCAGAGATTTGTCGAGAGGGTTCGAGTTCTGGGGGCTANCGGTCATTACAATAACTTCCTCCCTTCGGGTCGGGAAGTTAAAAATTAATGAAAAAAAAAACAAATGGTCGGNTAAAAAAAGTCAAATCGCATCGTTTGTTCCGGAGGAAGCGTGGAACAAAATTTTTGTCACAGACATACGCACACACATACACACATCCACACATACAGACAGGTACCTGAAAAGGGTCAGAAGTGNGCCCCAGCCGGTGGTTCGAGCCTTCAGCGCCTGCACCCGATAAGATGCCATCAGTCGAGCAGGTTGAGGAATTCTGGGGGGCAATTTATAGTCACGTTCCTCGTCTCATGATGGAGACTCCAGCTCTTCAAGCATTTCGTGCGTTTTGTGAAGAACATCGTCGGCAGCGCGCGGAGTTCACCCCAGTCACTCAGGAGGAAATTCAAGNGGTCATAGCCTAAAGAGGGAGCGCGCGAAGCGCGCGACCGGGCCTGATTTTTTACATATACGTGATAGGAAACATGCCTCCATCGACTTTGTTAGTAGCGGAAAAGACAATAAGGGCAAGGAAAATCTACCACAAACATTTTTTCTACCTANTATCGTCGGCAGCACGCGGAGTTCACCCCAGTCACTCGGGGAAATTCAAGCTGCGCTACGAGGCATGAAGAACCATGCCGCTCCGGGTCCAGATGGCATCAACGCCTTTTGGTGGAAGAAGTTTACCTCGGTTCATATCCATCTGGCTCGGATTTTCACATCGTTCATCGATGGTAGCGTGATGCTTCCTGAGTGGTTGGTGGAGGGGAGAACTGTGCTGCTTCCGAAGAAGGGAGACTTGTCTGACCCGGNAAGGTTTGAGAGGCGCGTGCACAGTTTCACATATCTACCTGCCAGTCTGGCCAGGGGTTTACCTGAAAGCTTGTTCATCTATAGTGACCTTTGTGTACCCTATGTAACAGGNGCTGTGCTGCTTCCAAAGAAGGGAGACTTGTCTGACCCGGCAAATTACCGGCCGATCACGTCCCTGAATACGCTCTATAAGCTCTTCACAGGAGTCTTGAATGAGCGTATCTTGCACGATGTACAACCCGTGTGGCGGCAGATTTATGAACAACGGGGGGCGAAGCGGTCGCTGTCAGGGTGCAAGAAGAGTTTACTCGTCGATCGGTGCATATTGCGCGAATCGATACAGTATCATCGGCACCTGTCAGTGGCCTGGGTCGACTATCGTAAAGCATTTGATAGCACGAGCCATGAGCTCATTTT
>NW_021680560.1:235020-282707 GCF_001412515.2 Diachasma alloeum
CGGCTCAAATACCAGCTGCTCCTGTTTGAGCTGCGTCAGTTGAACTGCGGGTTTAGGGTCAAGCTGATCGTCCTGATCATTGGCTCTCTTGGCGGCATGAAACAGTCTTTTGTATCTGCGCTTGAGGTGATTCCAGCCTGCAGGCGCAATGCCTTAATACTGGCTGGCCAGATGTAAAAGGCTGTCATTCTTGGGTCCCTTCGACTGCTTAGGCATCATGATTCTGGACTGCAGTAGTGCTCACCCTTTGGTTGGAGGGAGCGCTACTGCAGAGCGATTAGGACTTGTTTGTATCGCTTAGCTTCACGAGGATAATAATAATAATAATAATAATCACCATCATCATCATCCTTTACAATTAAGAAAATTATGTATCCTAGACAATAAGAATAATTTCTGAATAAATAATTTATGTAATCCTATAAATTAAACGTTATGTAGTCATTTCTTACTACCACCACCCACTTCCTGTGACCCTCGGACCCCAACTTTGAGGCCCTGCACCCCAGGGGGCCCCCCAGCGCGCCGGCGGCCTTTTCAAAGGCATGCCGCCGTGGGGGAAGGGGGGACTTGCACGTGCACTTCCTGGAAAAGAGGGGGGGAGGGGGGGAATTCCTGGAAAAAAAATCGCCAATAATGCCCTCTTACTACTACTATTCATGCTCAATATATTTTCGCCTCTTTTTAATTGATAAATTCGGTTTCTAATGTCCATGATATAAAGAAAATACACTTTATTTGATTAGATGGTATTTTGGTATCTCTCGAGACGTCCCGTGAATTTTATCAATGGACTTATTTTTTGGGGGGGCTGATTACGTATATGATAACCGTTTTTGAGGTGGACACGTCTATGGGTTCGTTGCGCGGGCAAAGTCGGGCGACACCGTCTGGGGAAATGATTTTTCAAATATTTCGATAATGAATGAATTAATTTTAATGAGAGGGATAGGGCAAGGGTGAAACTTTATTTAGAACTCTTTGGCCCTTCGAACTTCGTCGGATAGGCTAATGACTACAAACGTATGAAAATTTTGACCGTGATTCACGGAATAACTAATGAACGGATTTTAGTTGGATTTTTACTGTTAATTAAATTAGGAGCCTCGTTAGGATACGGGCTATGAATTATTGCGCTACGTTCCATACTCCAATTTGCAATGTAAAAACTTCTGGAAAATTCTAGAACTTTCTGGAAAATTCCAGAACCATCTGAAGAATTCTAGAAAATTCTTGAGATTTGGAAAGAATTTCAAAAGATTCTCAAATTTTCTAGGAAATTCGAGAAAATTCACAGGGTATCTAGAAATTTCGAGAAAATTCTCGGAGTTTCTAGAATGTTCGGGAAAACCCGAAAGTTTTCTGAAACATCAACGATAGCTCGCAAGGAAAATTGGAGACAATTCTCGTCGACAACTTTGAAAATTTTTGTATTTGAGTAAATTTTCCTTGAGGAAAAGACAAGATGTTGTAATGACAAGATTTCATTACCTTGCCATGAGCGTACCTGAAGAACCCAAATGCCCATCTTTGGTGCAATTTACAATCAGAGAAGACAAATTTCCTGCTCGTTCCTCGTATTGTTCTAAGGGGTCGGGGGGCTTTGACGTAGTAAATCGGCTCTTGACAATGTTCCCTCCTAGACTAAAAATCTGTTTGAGAGAGACTTCCAAAGAGTCGACATCAGAGCAAGTGCTTCGTTAATATTTACTCTGCAGTGATCAGTGACGGAAAACACGTGCCAATATGCCGGAAACACTGAAAATCACCAACATTCCATTAGTGGGTACACATGCCCGGAAATTTGTGGGAACCAATTGCCTTCCAAAAAACAAGTCCTTCAATGTTATTTTCACTATAAGCAACATGTTGTACCAAATCTTACGAAACGCAAGGCTGCCATGCTTGTTATACGAAAGTATGTTGTGTTTTGGGAATTCGCCGGGATCCCAATTGTGAAAGTGCAATGCTATTGATAAAATGGAAAAACTGGTTGATCAGTACAAGAATCTCTCCAGGTAGAGCAGATCTCGGAAAATCGCATTTATTCGATATTGTTAATCAAAAACTATTGGATTCTATGAGAGGTGAGAAAAATCAAAAAGCAAAGACTTTGTTAAGTCTGCATCGAGATCCGGGCGGAAGAGTCGTTTGGATGCAATCATCGACACAGGAACATGGGTCATTCGTAGTGCACAAGATGAAGAAGAAAAAATCGAAGAAGTAAAAGAAGGTAAGATAATCAAACAAAATTAATAAATTTTCCCCTATACAATAGTTTCGAGAAGGAAGAACGGAGCGTTGTCTCAAGTCTATTCGCAGAACCCTTACCCCCTCCCGAGGTCACCGACAATTCTAAAGAATTTATGAATGGCTTTTCAAGTTTTTTCAGTGCAAAGGACTCGAATCTTTCCGTGATTCAGCGCTAACCTCACGTCATAATTATTATGAACAAATTTTTCTTTTTCCCCCGAATGTGAAAATTTCCTTCTGGATTTGCGGGCTAATTGCAATTTTAAGTTTCAATAGTAAAAAAAATTTCCATGTGAATTGGCTGTGGTCGCGATGAAATTGAATAATATGCAATAAGAGGAATGAAGTGAATCAAGAACGGTATTCCAACTCGTCTAAAATTGATATGTTACGGATAATACTGTCGAAAAAATATTTCGGAAACGCCAGATTGAGCCTACGATAGAAAAATTTGGACAGATCGGAAAATTGCGCTTCGCGCTCGCACGCAGGTACGAGCGCAACGCCCTTATACGCTTGCCAGTGAGATGGCTCTCGCGTTTTGGAAATAGTCCTTTCAAAGTATTATATGTAACATATATCTACTCCAGCGGAAGTGAATATCATTTGAATTCCAACGTATCGATCACCCATTGATCTGGCGATTATGGGTAAAATTGTATGTATTCGGCAGAACCAGTAAAACAATTTTTATAGGAAATTTTCGTTTTTATGTAAACCAATTTAGAAATTCTCATGATCTCTCAATGATCAAGGAATATAAGTTGCGTACATGGGATATTTGCTAAGCCATTAAAAACCTGCTCATATTTATGCAATTTCCTCTAATTCCTACTTCCATCGACCTCTCATTCATGTTTGCCCTTTTATTTGATATTCTAGTTGAATCAACCGGAATTGCTGCAAATTATGCCAACTATGCTCATGATGACGACGTAGATATCGAAGAACTGATGAACCAAATCGAAGATAGAGTTTATGAAGAAGAGGACAGTGATTATGAAGTTGCATCGCAGCCCACAAAATCCAAAAAACTTAAGATCGTGACCCCAAATCTTACTGCGGTTTTAGACAGAGCCAAAGTGAGCAAACCTGTGGCTGCACGGGTGATAGTAGCCATCCTAATGATACTCGGTATATCTTTAGATAATGTCCATTTGAACCCGGAAACTTTTCGTCGCAATCGGCAGAAACAACGCGAATCGATAGCTACTCAGATCAAAGAGAATTTCAAAAATAAATCGTCCTCTGCCAAGGCAATTCACTGGAATGGCAAACAAATGTCAGCGCCGGAAGATAAATTTAAGAAAATAGATCGACTCCGAGTGGCTGTAGTAGTCATGCGGGGAGTGTGTGGCTCTGGCGGTCATCCAAGCTAAGCAGCGTTCAGTCTGCCCAGTACTTGGATGGGTGTCCGCTTAGGCACACCTAACCGCGTGGGACTACAGTCACTAGGCAAGAATGTAGAGAACCACTGTGCCCATTGAGTCAGTGTGACCAATGGACACAGTGGAATCCCTGCATTATCGGCCGGCTGTACGACTGGGGTTTTCCCTTGTTTCCCTTGCAGTCCTAGCCCGAACGGGGTACAGTTAAGAGTAAGACGGCCCATGGTAACGCAGAAAAAATCAGAAGAGAGAAGTGGGAGAGGCAAGGCAGACGAATGGGAAGCCTATAAAACCGTAATGGTAGTAGGAAAGAAATATGAATAAAAAAAAAATAGATCGACTCCCAGTTTTCGTCTCAGGTAATGACTGGAATCAATTGCTTGGCGTTCCGAGACTTGATAAAGGAACCGGAGAATTTCAGGCAGAAGCAATTTATAATTGCTTAAAGGAATGGGACATCATTGAAGATATATGTACCATGGTATTCGATACCACTGCGAGTAATACAGGTAGCATAAGTGGTGCCTATGTTCTGCTTGAAAAATTATTCGAAAGAGAACTTCTACATTTGGCATGTCGTCATCATATCTTCGAACTTCTCCTGCATTTGAATCATCAAAGTGCATTTGAATCATCAATTGGAAGTACTTCTGGTCCTGAAGTTTCGATTTTCAAACGCTTTCAAGAGGACTGGAAAAACATTGAGAGAGAAAAATTTACACCTGGAGTGCACGATGCAACAGTCAAAGAGGTACTGCATTGTTATACGGTAGATGCCCTTGCCTTTGCTGAAGGATAATGAAAGGTCAGTAGCAATAAATTATGTACATGAAACTATAATTCACGCATCTATTTTACTTCCGAATGAAAGCATTGCAATCGTTCAATTTTTACTTTTTCTAATTTTGCCTGGAAATGATGTAAAATGATCTGAAATGTACAAATACAAAGTTTGTGGACTGTGTGTGTATGGGCGGGTGTCCGGTCGGTGGTCAGTTCTTCGTAAATTGAAAGAATAAACGGCTAAACAGTTCTAAAGAATTTGAAATTTCGTCAGATATTTGGTATTGATTTGGACTAACTCTTTGCGGTAGTTCAGCCCGATCAGTCCATTCGTTTTTGAGGGAGAGCAATTTGTTTTTTTATCGTTTTTCGCAGATATCTCAAAGACTATTGAACCGATTTGGATAATTTTTTTTTAATGTTCGTCGCGACGTCTCTTATTCAAATCAATCAAGATATGTATATCCGTTCATACGAAGTTTTTGAGATATTTCGATTTTTCTGTTTTCCGTATAAAATCCTTCTACGCACTCTCACTTTTGCACGAATCGGGATATAAACTAGAAATTTGGCAGGGAGTTATCTCTTATCATTGCAATAATTGATATTGAAGCTCAGCTGAATTGGATGATTCTTTCCTGAGATATTCAATTTTGTATGTAAATCTATTATATAGAATATTTGAAAAATTATCCAACCGATTTCAATATTTTTTTTTCAAAATGTTCATCTCGATGTCTTCTATCTCAATCAATCAAAATATGCATACTCGTTCACGAAGAGTTCTCGAGATATTTCGATTTTTCTGTTTGTCACCTAAAATCCTTGTACGCACTCTCACCCTCGCAAAAAGCGAGATATCGACTTGTTTCTTTTTCCATCAAACTGGAATTTAGTAACATCAAGTGCTATGATATGTATTGTTGTCATCTACAGAGTACAAATATTCGTAACGATTACAGGGATTTCTTGGGAATCATCGTCATGTTTCTCGGAGGGAATCTAATAAAAGGGAACCGTTTCCGAGCTCTTGGGCCCATGCATCATGCTAGATGGATCTCTAAAGTGATTTATTCCCTCAAGATCTTCTTGTTCCGTAACCAATTTCATCTGACAGCCTAAGAAACATCCGGTCTACGGAATGTGGGCATTTTGATAGTTCTCCTCTATCAAAGGGCATGGTTCACGTATTCCAACGGAGTCACAGCCCCGAGCAACGATTGGATTCTACTGAAAGAGTTTTCAATAGATGATGGTATTAGTGGCTGCATTTCCCCAAAAATTCGAAAAGCAGTATTCGAGAAATTCAGTCACCATCTTTGGTATTTGTCGGAGTAACTGATTGCTTTTGCATTTTTCGATAACAATGTAAGTATTGATGTTAAGAAAAAAATGTGTCAAGCGATCAAATCTCGTTCTCCTCTCAATAAAGGTAGGGAGCCTAGACTTCTATCAATGAAATATTATGAATCTATCCACGATTGAGTCTAGATTCATTTGTTAGTCAAAATACTAAGAAATTTTTCGAGATTCTGAAGATAGATTCTAGTTTTCTGGATAGTGATCCAATCACATGGGATGAGAGAGATGATTTCACCACAGCTATGAAAGTTGTCAGTTTTCTGCATGTTACAAATGATATAGCTGAAAGAAGTGTGGCTCTCATGAGTGAATACAATGATTTACAAAAGATGAGAACAGTAAACAACATGCAATGTCAATTGTCAAAAAACTGCGAGAATTATCATCAAAATACTCGCAGATAGTAACTAAAGAAACCATGGCACTTTCAGTAGAAAGTTTTTTAAATAACGAATCAACAGAATGTCCAAACGATATATTATGAATAGAATAATAATTTGAAGTTTATTGTCATTTTTTTCAACATTTGTCCCATTGATTTACACCATTTATTTCTATGAAGAATGATGAACTTAGAATTTTCATCTTTCAATAAGGTTAATAATTTGTAATTCAGCACTGTGCATTATATGTGACTCATATGACTACCTCTATTATTTTTATTACTAGGTGAACGATTCCAAAATTATAAGAAAACTTTAATGGAGCCTGATTTACACCGTTTAAATCTTAGTAACAATTATTGTTGATGTTTCCTAAAAATCCCAATAGATGAACTTCGGTCCAAATTGAGCTATTTCGATCAATGAAGCTTGATTGAAATCGCTATGCAATCAGGAATCTAAATGTGTGAATTTATGTTTAAAATTCTGAAAAATGGTAAAAAAAAACTACCAGCAACAAAAAGATATATTGTGATTTATGGAGGGCAATAAAAGACTCGGTCCGTTCGAGAAAAGGTCCGGCAGGATCGCCAGCCTTCTCCAATTCAGTATATGGGCCTCATAAGCGCACCGGATAATCCGAGCACCTCAAGCTGCCTCGGAAATGGAAAATTTTCTTTTGAATTTTTCATTGATTCAGAATAGAGGAAAATTGTCCATCTTTCGTAAGAAGATGAAGAGATAGTTGAAGAATTATACATTGAAATCCCGAAGGAATTGATCAACTTTGAACGGTAGTACGGCCTCTCTGAAAACCACTCTATTCAGCGTAATTTATACTTTTTTACTCACTTATAAATCGGTTTAAAAATTTGGAAAAAAATTATTTTCATTCTTTGATGCGCTGCAAAGATATTCGTGATGATTGCGAAAAATCATGTGAGCGATTTCTCTACATAATGATTTTTGTAAAACCTATCACCTCTTTCACATGCCATAAGAAACTTTGAAAATTCTGCGGAACCTCGCAGAATGTTTTTAAAAATCGGGAAAAATTGTCATCTCCCTCTTTCTCGATCAACTATCAGATTCAGGTTTAAGAAAGGCAGAATTATGAAATCTTTTATACCTGATAAATACTAAACCGTACCTTGCGGATGAACATAGTTTGTGAGGTTATTCTCTATGTTTAGAATCTGACAGGAGTGCTATTTGTCGAAAGTTGTGTGATTAAGTATTAAATGCTCGTCGATAGTCAAATTGGAAAAAATCGAATGATGACAGAAAATGTTTTCAATTTTGTGGGGAAAAAATTTCTGAATGTGGTTACGATGAGATGTGAAGAACACGAAAACAATTTTGTGATTATTTCGAAAAAATTAGTAATATCTCAGGAAAAAAAACAGATGTTTTTCATAAAAAGTTCTATTGAGTAAGCATTTTTTTTGGCTGTTCCGTAAAGAAAATCATTTCATCTCTCAAAAGAATACAATTACCATAGGAAATCAAAGGAAAAATTGAATGAAAGGAACAAACTAAGTCAGAAATTCTTGGATAAATAATTAAAAGTCGGTGGAAATGATGAATCTGGAGTATGTTAGTTTCTTTTCAATTGTTAATTGGAAATATGTTCTATTTTGTGATAATCAGTTCAATTGAATTTTGAAGAACAATTTTCAGAAAATATGAAGACAATTCTTTGCTTATATTGAAAAAATGATTGAAATGTTTCTAAAAAACAAAAACAAATGTTTTTGTGAAAAATTGCGCCAAGGAAAGGTTTTGTTTGGTCCTTACTGAAAAGTTAAAATTTTTGAACAATACAAACAAATAAAAAAAAAGACAAGTCAGAAATGTCGAATAAATGGTCATAGGGCATCATCTGATTTCTATGAGAAAAATAGTTCTAAAACGAATGAGGATTAGAAAAAAATTCTCTATGAAATAAAAAATCAGCAGAAGGACCAACTTCTTTGGTGTGGAGTTTTTCAACTCACTGTCTAGTATCAATGTCATGCTCCATCTTCTGATCCGCGCTAAGGACGTTGGCTCTGCTTCTGCTGATTTTTCATTTCATAGAGAATTTTTTTCTAATCCTTATTCGGCTTAGAACTATTTTTCTCATAGAAATCTGATTGTGCCCTATGACCATTTATTCGACATTTTTGACTTGGCTTTTTTTTTATTTGTTTGTATTTTTCAAAAATTTTTACTTCCCAGTAAGAACCAAACAAAACTTTCCCTTAGCGCAATTTTTTAATAAAAACTTTTGTTTTTGTTTTTTATGGATTGCTTTTTTTTTCCTTCCAATAGAATTTAAGCATGTTTTCCACCAGGGATGCAAGTTGTGAACTGAAAACTCGCATACACTAAACTTGCGTTTAGTTTCAATGTGTCAACAAATGAATCATCTTCTTTATCACGCTGATTGTCCATCGAAATTCAAGTCAGGTCTGGGTTATATTTCTTCCAAGAAATACTGGCACTATTTTCTTCCATCCTCACATCCCATAACGAGATTTCAATGGTTCAATATCAACTCATATATGGTTTGATATCTTTTTCAATCAAATTTTCAAATTTTCATAAAAAAAATGAAAACACTGAAATCTTCACATAACACAGACCTACAAAATTTCGGCTGAACTTACCACAGAAATAAAACCCATACGATTCGATAGACTTTTCCGTGTAGAATTCCAATTTATTGCCTCAAATCCCTCATTAACCTCTAATAAATCGCTTAAAGATATAAGAAATCATGTTGTATTCTTCCCGTAGGACCCTATCAGTTTACTGAGCGAATGGATTTCCTAAAAATTATTTTATAAAAGCATTAAAACCTAAATTTGTTACGAAAAGAATGGAATCGAGGAACTAAATGAAGTTGTATCAGTATAAGCATATGTGTGAACTCAACCTAACAAATGCGAATATGATAACTGATATTCTTGTAAAATTCGATCGTGAAGGTCTGGGACACCACGTTGTTTCTCTTGTTCAAGTAACCTGCGTAACCTTTAGGGAGATAAGTTTGGATATATTTGCACCTCTAAGAAACGGTATTTATTGTAAAAGCTTCATCCGACCAATACCTGCGAATTTTGGAGGAGGTTGAAGATCACGGTACGACGCGGACGTGCATTCTGCTTCCGCGATATTTTCTCGCAGATTAAAGAGTGAATTAAAGCGTGCAAAGTATTAAGAATAGTTGACTAGTATTGCTGAAGGGGCAAAGACGCTCGAGAAGTGTTATCCAAGGGCGGTGTACAAAATAGTGAAAGATAAAACTGAGAAACAAAGACGCGCAAGGGAACAGGTTATGGTTCGCCAAAAGGGGAGACCCGCCAAAACCTACCCGTCAGGAGAGAAGTACCCGACCGATAAATAAAATGAGCCAGGCAAAGTAGAAAACCGGGATTTGAGAAAACTCGACTCAGGAGCAAAGGACACAGAGACAACGACATTACCGACACAAGGTAAGAGGTTGAGGAAAAGTGACAGATTAGTGAAGAAAGCCACGATGGACGGAATAGCAGGACAGATGCTCAAATATCTCGATGAAAAGACGACCCCAGGGGAGGAGGCGGCACACGAGGAACGAAATGACTCAAGCAACATCTCGGGCCTCTCCGACCTTCTCCACGTAGGTGATCCCCTGGAGGGAGAGGATAGAGACATCACAAAAGTGAGCTTGGAGGATTTCAATGAAGGAAACTCCAGAGTGATGCACTCCACCCTACTGCCAATCAAGGAAAAAGATGAAAAGCAACACAACGAGCAACACAACGAGGAACAGAAAAGGATTTTCATGGAGACACAGAAACAGAACGAGGAGGTCACCGGAGATAGTGACACACTACACACACTGGATGAGCTGAAAGACATGACTCTGGAAGAAGCTGAACACAAAGCTGACAAAGACAAGAAAAATGAAGCCAGAACAACGAAACAATCCGCAGATGACTTGGAGGTGCTGGAAGAAAGACCGATTAGGCGAGCTGGAAAAGGTCCACGGAAACTTGATCAACAATGGGCAAAGACACAGCTGAGTTTTCAAGAGGAGATAAGGGAAATGCTCAGGGGAATGGAACATAGCTTAATAACCTTGATGCTAGGGGAAATTCACGAAACCAACGCGAATGTGCAAAAAAACCTGGGAGATCAAGTCGAGCTAGCTAGAGAGGGAAAAAATAACCGTAGATCTCTGGAAAGGATCCTGGATAGAACAACGGCGCTACTGGACCTTAGAGCAGACAGAGGCCGGCTGGAAAATGAACTGGCAGGGCTTCGAAGAAGAGGAGCAGCGGAATCAGAGGAGTGGCGAACGGAAGCCAATACCTGGAAGGGGCTAGCCCTATAGGAGGTGAAAGCGAGAAAAGATGAAACCTGGAACTGGAAGATGGAAAAAGAGAGACTGACAGCAATGATTGAGGAACACGCTAAAGCCAGAGCTATTACAGAAGAAGAACTCAAAAGATACCGGGCGCGTGACGAGGACCGAGAAATCCAGCTGGAAGCTGTAAGAGCGAGGGAAGGGGACCACAGGACAGAGGATAACCGCTGGAGAAGGGGAGCGGGCGGAGATGCCCAGGAATACCAAGACCCTGTAGGCACAGGTCCTTCACAAGACTTTGTAAACACAAATCGGGTGGAAGTTCTACCCCAGGAGAATCCAAGAGTGTGGAATAGGGGCCGGAGAAACGAATCCCCACGTCGCAGGATTCCCCCACGGAACGCCCACCCATACAGCTTAATCCCAGCCCCAGAAGCACTCGGAGAGGAAAGCTGAGAGAAGGAAGTGGAGAAAAGAAATGCACGGAAAAGAAATATATATGTGGTAGGACTTGCAACTACAGGGAGAGAGGCCAAAGCCGAACTTCAGAAGCTCCTATGGAGAGAGGCAAGAATAGTGGCCCCAATTCAGGAAGTAACCAAATATGGCCATGGGATCCGCGTTGAGTTGAAAAATATGAAGGACAAAGTCCACATAATGAAACTCAGTGGGAGATGGGGCGGGATGGGCTACCAATTCGAAGACGATCTCACGTACAGGGAGCGAGAGGTCCAGAACTGGTTGGAAACGCTGAAGAGAGAGCAGGAACACATGGGGGACAGAGAACTTCTGGGTCACCTAAAAATAAAAATAAATGGGACATAGTAATACTGGATGAACAGAACCGGAGGTCTCAGAGAAGAGCAGACTAGATGAGCAAGTACCACAACCGGCGGGAAAATGAGACAGCGGATTTGAAGGTATAAGAATGGTAATCTGGAACGCGGCAGGTGGCAGGAAAATAAAAAACTCATGGAAATTCCTGAAAGAATTCGATGTCATCATAATACAAGAGACCTGGTGGGATCAGAGAAGAGAGACGGAGGAAATCAGCAAACTGAACAAAAATTTCATCTGGAAAGCAAACTCGGCATTAAAAGTAAAAAAGAAAGGTAGGGCAGCAGGAGGAACACTAGCTGGAATCAGAAAAAAACTCAAGCTGGACTGGAAATAGGAACTGTGGAGACATGGCCTAGTGATCGAGGGGCTGAAACTGGAACACGATGTGCCGCTGAAAATAATAACAGTCTACAATAACGTAGGAGTCTCTCAGGTGATCAGAGACATCAACCCACACCTGGAACCGTCCACCAATAGAGGGGAGGCCATTTTAGTCGTAGGAGAATGAAACGCCCGAACGGGGGAACAAAATAGAATGGATGAGGATGAGCTGGAGCGATACCACCTAGCAAGAAACTCACAGGATAAAAAGCTGGATCCAGAGGGGAAAAAGCTGGTGACACTATGCGACAATTTCGGTATGATGGTGGTCAACGAATGCGTCAAGGAAGACAGAGAAGGTAGGATCACACACATCGGAAAGAATGGAACTCAATCAGTAATTGACCTGGTTTTAATAAACAGACCGGAAGTCAACGAAATAATAAGTGAGATGAAGGTCGTTCCACGTCTGAATTCGAATCACATGGCGATAACTCTTCAGTTGTTCACTCCGACGTCGACTGGAAATAGTTTCAAAGTAGTAGATAATAGATCTAACTCAAAAGCCCAACAACACGAAAAGCAAATATAGAAAGAGGAAAAGTGGGAAGAATACCAGAAGACAACGCTGGAAAAATGGGACAATAAAGAACACGGAGACGGTCCGGAATCACTTTGGAAAGCCCTGGAAGAGACAATGTGGCAGGCTGCTACGGAGCAAGGTATGGTGAAAGAGGCAAACAGCAGAGGAAAACCACGGACGTGGTATGACGAGGAATGCCACACGGCCAAGAGAGAAATGTGGAAAGCACTGAAGATACACCTAAAAGAAAGGAACGAAGTATAAAAAAGAAGATATGTAGAGGCAAGAAAAAGAAGGCAGGAAACCTACGCAGCAAAAAGGCAGCTTTGGGTAGAACAAATAAAAAACGAGGTACGTCTCAGCAGGAATATGTCAGAATGCTGGAAGGCAATTAATAAAGTCAGACCAATAAACAGGAAGGCCCCAGGGGCAGAAATAACGGAGGAAGATTGGGTGCAACACTTCAAGTCGCTCCTGGGTGCAGAGTCAAAACCGGCTACAACTGGAGTACGAGACCACCTCCACAACCGGAGAAACACTCCCCAGGACGACCCGGAGGAACTTCATGTGTTGAATCAGGAAATTTCGGAAGAGGAATTAAAAAATGCCCTCCGTAAGTTACGCAACGGCAAAGCCCTGGGGGAGGACGGCATAAGAGGAGACTTTCTGAAGGCCTTACCAGACAAAATGAAGAGCGAGCTGCTTACGATAATTAGAATATGCTGGGAAGAAGGAAATATCCCTGTCGGCTGGAAAACCGGAAGAATTTACCCGATACACAAAGCTGGAGACGAGGATCAGGTAAAAAATTATCGAGGAATTTTACTGCTGGACCTAGGCTACAAGGTTCTAACAGATAATCACCTCGAGAATAACCTCCTGGCTGGAGAAGGAAAACAAACTCAGAGAGAGCCAGGCAGGCTTTCGCCCAAAGAGAGGAATAAGAGACCTTATTTTTGTGCTGAATGCATTAATTGAAAATAGACTCAAGAAAAAAGGAGCGAAGCTGTACATCTGCTTCATAGACTTCAGGGCTGCCTTCGACCTAGTAGACAGGGAGAAACTCATGGAAAAATTGGAAAACATTAGAATTAAGGGGAAAATATTACAACTAATTAAAGGAATCTATGATGAGACCTGGAATGACATCATCACGGGAGGAGGAATCTCTAAAAAGTTTAGAACCTGGAAAGTGATTGGAAAAACCAAAATATTCGCACTAAAATACGCAGACGATATAGCGCTGGTAGCGGAGAACACGCAGGAACTGGCTGGAATGATTACAGGAACGGAAAAATACGCGAGGAAGAACAAAATGGAGATCAATGTCACCAAGACAAAGATCATGATGTTCAGGAAAGGAGGGAAATGCAAACCAGAGGAACAGTGGCATATAAATGGCAAGGAAGTGGAGATTGTTAACTCCTTGAAGTACCTAGGCTTCTGGACACATGGACACAAAAAAAAATTCAAATAGAATTGAAATTTAGAGAGAAAGAATTCCGATTCGCCCAGCCGGGATTCGAACCCGGGTCTCCCAGTTACGCGCCGGGCACTCTTACCGACTGAGGAATAAAAAAAAAAAAGAAAACTTACTAATCACATCCCATCAATTTCCGTCAATTCACGTCCCACGTGACGGGAACCACCACTACACCTCCATGTAGCCGGAATGGACACGCTGAAGGGGAGGCTGTACCTGTACGACACCCTGGCCAAATCAGCCTGCTTATACGGGATTGAAGTGTGGGGCTGGAAGAGACACGAGACAATCGAAAAATTATAGTCGAGGTTCGTTAAGATGGCCATGGGGCTCAGTCCTAATACCCCAGATTATATCTGGAAACTAGAAGCTGGAAGAAAAAGCTTAGAAGTAGAATTGTTCGAAACGGCCGGAGGGTACATGCTGGAAATCATCAAAATGAAGGAAGACCGGTGGCCAAGAAGGTGCCTGAAAGAAATCTTCAGAGGAATTATCAACAAACACCCGGACAGATAGGGGAAAACATTGGAAAGCGCATTTGGCAAAGCAGGTGATGGTGGCACGATAAATCAAGCCCGGGAAATGCTGAGGAATCCCGGAGAGATAGAGAGAGAGAGGGAGAGGAAGGCTGGAACAATCTGAGGAAATAGGTGGAAGAAGATGAAAAAATACTGGCTGATCAGCATATACAGAGAAGCTGGGAGAAGGTCGCTGCCTCCAATATCAGAGCTGGAAGCACACCCCGGAAGAAGAAAAATTTTGGAGAAGCAGGAAGTTATCAGGAACAATAAAGGAGCAGTGGGCAAAGATGAGATGTGGGAGCGTTGGAAAAAGCCTGCATAAAGGCCATAAAGACCTGAGGTGCAGAACATGCGGAGTGGCAAACGAGACGATGGAACACATACTGATGTAGGTAGAGGGGCGATCGAAGGTTCGCAGGGAGGTTGCAGAAGCCCTGGAACGCTTTGAGGTACGGCACGACCTTACTGACTATTGGGAAGTGGAACTACCATCGTGGCTTATAGGCTACCCAAAAATGGAGCTATGTCTATACATCAGAGACTTCGAGAAGCTGCCAGCAGACCACAGGGGAGGAGACCCACCAACGTGACGAATTACTGGCATGAAAAGACAGTCAGAGTGACATTCAGTCAACCTGGATGATGTGATGAACTGAAATTTTGTTTTCATTAACTCTAGTTTCAGTCGATCATAATAACATGGGGGGAATAGTGGAATAATTATGTTTTCTAGTGAGCAATGACACCAAAAATGTACATAAAAAGAAATTTTTGTTCTTCAGGAAATAAATTATTATTAGTATTACCTGTAAATTTTACTTTCTTAGGAGGGTTCCACCTCGTGATCATCCTGCCAAAAGTTCATAGAATTAGTGGATAGAAGGAAGACGCCATGAATCCATAAAGTCACGGTCGTCAGATGGTACTTTATCGCCTGATGACATAATGTCCTATTTCAATAACACCATCAAATTTTCGTTTTTTGTTATCTTCCACACCTTCATAAGTTAATTACATACGATAAGTCTTATATTCCAGATAATAAGAGATCTGAAACCAGCTGCCTGGTACACATTACGATTAACTGCCCACAACGACGCTGGAAAGACTCAAGCGCAGATGGAATTTGCGACAACAACATTGAGTGGAATTAGCATTTCTCCACCAAATGATTTGATTATGGATGATGAATTGGATAGGACTCCGCAAAATCACAAAGTGCTGTACGTGGCTGTTCTACTTGTCTGCGCTACTGTACTCATTATATCGGCTGTTACTCTTGGATATGTCATGCTGAAAAGGACGGGCAGGTCAAGTTATATAGGGGAAATATTACCCGGTCAGCAGAGACCACCAGGGGGTTTAGGGATTGGTCAGCAACAACATCAGAATCATCATCATACGAACAGTTGCATGTCCACGGTGCAGTTGAAAACGGTGGAAAGGGATAACAGGAGGAATCATCAGGTTTATACG
Organism: Diachasma alloeum; assembly: GCF_001412515.2. NCBI lineage: Eukaryota > Metazoa > Arthropoda > Insecta > Hymenoptera > Braconidae > Diachasma > Diachasma alloeum. Next base: position 250,750 of record NW_021680560.1, read on the forward strand.
AGCTCACCGGTCAAGCAGGATAATCATAAATCTAATGATCATGGTTCAGGTAATAAGAATGATAATTTTTTTTTTGAGTGGATGCATGGAATCGATTTTAATCCTTTTTTATTTTGGCGAGAAGAGATACATTTCTCAAGATCTTACCGTCTACTGGGAAATTCTCTTTAAGTTCCTTGTTTGACTCTGCTATTACGTTTACCTCATGCCGAAAAGTGCCTTTCCGTTTACTCCTAAAAGAAAAGTAAACGAAAAGTCTTTTCGTTTACTTGTAAGGGAAAAAGGCGTAGTTCGGCTACTCGGACACATGTCAGATGGAAATTTTCAGCTCATGTCTTTTTCCAGTCCTCCGTTTCGCCTCGGGCTGCCAACTTCCCAATCGTAAAAATTCCGTCTCACCCACATCGAAATATGCTATTTTAAAACACGTGTTTAGAAAAGACCCTTTTCGTTTACAGATTTTTGTGCATCAAGTCTCACTTTTCGTAACTTTTACGATTGTAAACAAAAAGTAACTTTTTGTTTACCGGATTCACTTTTCGTTTACAACAGCTGAATTTATCGGCTGAATTTACAACTTGGCTTCATTCTTATGATAATGTTTGAAAGATGCCGTCATTGTTACATTTTCGATCAATCCGGTGTCGTTATTTCTGTAACTACGTGTGTAGCACGTAGTATCGTACTATCAGTCCAGTCATCTAAACTGAATTGCATCAGCTATACGGTAGCCATAACACGTTCGAGTCCTCTGCTTCTAATTGTTAATAATCTGAGTATCTTACGGGCTAAATACGTGTACTCCGTACTTGCACGTACGAATAAATTACATGGAAAAATCCTGCGAATTGACTAAAAAATTCAATTGAATTGTCTTGACGGCATAAATAGCCTACATAAGCACATTTGCCCGCTCCTCCTCACTTTTCACACCAACAGGGTTTGGTAGGATTTTTCTGTTCTAAAGTAGTTTCCGTTAAGTAAAAAAAAAATTATGTATGACTTTTTCAAACACTAATTTCAAAAACTAGTGTACGTTACGCGTATGAAAAAGGGAGAACCTTAAACTCGTGTATTAATATTTTTAGGGACAGTCATAGGACACCCGCAGCTTAGCGATAGGATAACGGCCCGTGGAACAGAATCTATACGAAGACGCATTCACGTACATCTATCTGAATCGAGCAAAAAAAATGGCGGGAAAATCTTGCGATCTAATTCGTTAGACGGATACACCTCCGTGTGAATTCTGTTCCATGGGCAGTCACCCATAGACTCGACAAGCCAAGGCGAGACGCAACTAGCCGAGCCGGGGACTCGCGTGTCCTGCGACTGTTCCTGACAACATTACTCCACTCATACTAACATTCTCCCTCTTTCACACTTGTAACATGATATACTATTTCATCATCTAAAACTGTCATTATCGTGCAATCTTACTTTACAGAAATGTATGAAATCAGTCCGTATGCAACATTCAGTGTTCCTGGACGAGAGAATCGTTCAGTAACAACAGCTACATTGGACTACACAATGCAATTCAAGACATTCGGTCATTTAGAGAATGAAGACATTAATACAATTGACTATGAACAATCCAGTGTAGACTTCGAAAGGTATGTCAAGCGAGAACATGATTTTTCTTAACAAAACAATTCCTCTAGAGACGGTTTGTTCAATTCCATGAGAGATTCGCATCGTCATCCACCCCATGTCCTTTTTTTCTCGTTCTGTCCTGTACACACAGGTCTAAAACGCCAAGGTGGCATAAACAGCGTTATTTTCCGAGCATCGCGGAAGCAGAGGGAAAAATAAGATCAAGTCGACCGGGGTCTGGCAGCGACACGTCTGGGAGTCCTTGTGGCGAGTGCGCTGGGCCAAGTTACCGAATTCCTGTAAAACCTTGCAGAGGTGAGGTCATTGAAATTACTGAAAATAAACGCCAATATGAATTGACCAATCAAATGTGCTAAAATGGAGAAAGGCATCGAACCTGCCTGATACCTTTTAAACAGAAATGTGACGTGAAATTTTTTTGTAGCTAAAGGAATTTGCAACAAATAAAGCTTCGTCATATTTCTCACTGTAATATTATTATTTATGTTTCAATTAATTCTCCGGCACGTTCTGTGTCGGTTCGTTTTCAAAATCAAATAATCCAACAGATGGGAGATCAACAAATTATTTTTCGTAGTGATTAAATGTTGTTACTCAAAATTGGATGATTTTCGTTTATTTGTCTATTGAATCAAGGAATAGTTTTTCTTCAGTATGAATTCTCATGCCGTTCCTTCTTTAGTTTTCCTTGCTGAATTTTGATTTCAATTGCAGATGTTTTCTCACGTGGAGTTGAATCGAGTACTGAATCGAATAATGAAGGTTCACCATCGTTCACTCGACGACGCAGTCGACAGCCGAGCCGGTCCTCTCGCAGGTAGCCAAGGTTTGTTTGTTTCACAATAGCACTCAGTCCTATTCAAAATCATTCATTATAAATATATTCTCCTCAATTTTGCTATTGAAAATTTTTTTAAATCATCAAATCAACCATTGTTGAATTTTATCATTCATCACAAATGAGTGACTCTTGTTTGAGAAAATAATTCAACGACGATTTTAATGACTTTAGTCCTTAGACTCACCACAGCTAGAATTCATATGATAAACAATCAATATTTTGTGATTTTTAATTTCGTTTCTCGTTACAATCAACGGCTCGACTGGAATATAATGGTTATAGTTACCACTTAAAAACCTGTGTTTTAGATAATTTGGCTAGAATATCCATGAAGTTGATCTTCATTATCCGTTGAAAACTGAAAGTGTTGAATACATACTGGCAATCAGTGTCAATAACTCATCCATCAACGATACTGATTTAGTTCACAATATTTTTGTATCGATCATCTCTTCAAATTTTCAACAGCATTTTAAGAACTGTCGAATATTCCTATCTCTATCCTACCTTCCATTAATTTGAGGCCTTAAATTAAATTTTGGCATAAAGTTCGGTGGAGGATATGATGTTGATGCCACCGAGTGGTTTCAGCGACAGCCGTGAATTGAGTGAGGCGGAATGCGATCGTGATCGTGATTGGCAGGGGCTTTCCATTGCAACCCGGCATGGTGGTAGTCTTGGCAGATTGCCAATTGAGGCTGTAGAAACTATGCTCGCTAGGTAATATCAGCGAAAAACGCCAGCGCAAATCGATAATCATTATTTGAGTGATGGAGTTCATGAATTTTAGGTATCAGCAGCGAAAGGAACAGGAGAGACAGGAGTTTTCGATACATGTATGATGGAGCTACATATGGAAAGAGTTTCGAGATGGCCACGTAATCTTCGCGGGACGAGGGAAGCCCGAAAATGCCGAATAAATCGAATTTATATTTCTTTACCAAACATAAAAAAAACGTATACAATCGGTTGGAATCATCCATTCGATCTTCGCCTGGTTTTTTACAATTAAATCATTGAAATAAATTATTACATCAAAAAAATTTAATAATTCATCAACAAAATCGCTCCTCGCCTCGATTATGTAAGTCAGTTGTACATATGTGTTGAGTGAGTGCAATTAATTATTGTTAATAAATTCCAAAAATTTGACGGGTTTTTAACTCATTGATCAATGATGCAAGAAATTTTTCGCATAGAGAATCGAAGAATTGTCAAAATAATTGTTCAATAAGTCCGTAAATAACACAGATGATGAAAATATATAATTGAAAGCCCAGAATAGGGTTAACGATACCAAAAAGACTCTTCGAGGGTGTATGTTCTCTTATTTCACTGACATCCATTATAGAAATCCTAATTTACACCCTGTGCCATGGAGATAAGAAACTCAAGAAGTTAATCAACTCAAAGTCTTGTACTACTTTAAAATAAAATACTTAACAAAAACTGCCACATACTTCTGGAGGCTGCAATAGATTGTCAATGTAATGGTTGAAAAAAAATGTAATGAAAACGATAAGCAGTGGAGACTGATTGTGCGTAAAACGCCGCCATCTGGAGTGCATGTACTTAATAACAATTGTAATTTAGTGAACTACTGAATTTAAATAACTATTATTTGTTTCCACTGAACTAAGAAAAAAATTGAGTCTAATTATGCTGCATGATGAGCATGTGATTAGCTGAATTTATAAAGTCGTATTTCTCGTCTTAAAAACTGTAGTAAGAGAGACAAGCCAATGAAATGCCAAAGATGTTTGGATCGAAATTGTGGGGTGTTAGATTGATTGATGCATTTTAAATACGTTTGATATAAAAATTGTGTACCATGAATGATATTTCTCGCTGTACAACATTTTTTTTATTAAAAATACTTTGGCCGTTACACACCAGTTTTTATTTATTGATACTTGTGGGGGGAGGGGTGAAGTTTTAATGGTTTCATTCCAGATGTTCATCTTCGACGACATGTCTTGATCATATGATCCCTGAATGAATCTCAGGCTATATTTCTCCCGAAATTGCAGATTGTTTACCACACGCAAGTTGGAATGTCCTGTTTTTCTCCCTTGGTGCACAATTCAATATTCTGTTGTAACGAAGTGAGTTCGTTCAAGTCTTCAATTGGATGTGTGGGGAAAAGAAATAATTGAAAACTGATATCGTTCGTATACACCGAGATAGCTTTGAATTAATGAGAGGAATGGAAAGCATCAACGAGGAGTCCTAGATCACTTCACAATCATCATCAGGCCTAGGAAACGAGTAACAACGTCCTGAAGCCATGAAAATAACCACCAAAAACATCAAACGTCATCAACTCCATATCCACGTCAAGCAAATCTGTTACAACATTGTCCGCCGGAGTAAGGGGTCGTTCACGTTGTACGTAAGCATGGTTGGGGGGGGGGAGCTTCAGAAATTCTGATGAATGCTGACATGGGAGAAGGGGGCACTACTTGAATCTTATGTCAGCATAAATATTGAATACATTTTCTTGCATCGATTGAGTTTTCTTTTCCCGCTTCAGTGTGTGTCCTTACAGTTACCGACAAAGCGTAAAATATGCTGCCATCTGCTAGGCACTAGGTGAGTCGCCGAACTTAGTATACATTCTCACTCAGGTGCACACTCACCCTCTATGTATACAGGGTGCCCCATCTGAAACAAAACAGCCAAATATCTCCTACGGCGGGCAAGTAACAAAAAAATGTTCGAAACTCATGTTGTAGGGTTTCGAAAGCTACGTTCGATGCATGCATTATTTTAAGCTTTCAGGATTATCCTTCCACGCTGCAACCACAAAGTACCTTTTGTTAAATCGCAACCGCATTTTTCACCCCATTGAAACTTGTTCTTCTTGATGAGTCGCTATCAGATACCTCATCATTTACGTGATTTCCTTCAAGTTTACTCGAAAAATGCCACGAAAACGAGTTCAGTTGTCAAATTAACGATTCAGACTTTTTTAGCGTAACCCAGGATGCACCACGTCGAGGTAAAGTCGGTTTCGCATCCCTTGCGCTGAAAAAAAAAACAAAAATAGCGCGAAATTGTGTGGAAGTTCATGAGCGTTTATAGATGGTCAAAGTTCCCACCGTTAACTTGCAGGTACAACTCAATTCGAGGGCGGAAATTTTCAACAACCCTTGGAAGAACTTGTGGAGTAATGCTTGCAATTGCCTCCCTGATACGTCTCTGTAAATCCACTGGTGTGGTCGGTCGATTCGTGAAAACAGCATCCTTGACGAAGTCCCACAGGTAGGAGTCGAGTGGCATAAGATCCAGTGATCGTGGAGGTCACAAAATGTAACCAACTCCAGCCAATCCAACGTTTCGGGAGGAACCATTCAAGTAATCTCTTACAGCTCGATCGAAGTACGGTGGAGCACCTCCTGCTGAAACCACATGCTCTGTCTTGTCTGCAAGTTCACGTTCTCCATTAGAACTGGCAGCTGATTACCCACGAATTCCAGGTAATTATGTCCGGTGACAGTACCATCGAAAAAGTATGGGCCTATCACTTGTCTATCAACAATACCGCACCACACGTTTTTGTGGCATTTTTCGAGTAAAATTGAAGAAAATTGCGGGAATGATGAGGAATCTGAAAACAACTCATCAAGAAGAATAAGTTTCATTGAGGTGAAGAAGGTGATTGCCATTTTAAACAAGTGGGAAATTGCTTTTTTATTGCATATAGTATAGTTATTTTTGCTAATAAATTAGCAATATGCTTCCGAATGGTTATTTTGAAGTCGACACTCGATCGTTTTACTATGGAGAGTCTCGCAAGATTTTTCTTGGAAAATCGATACGGGAGCTGGGGGAGACGGGGAGAGAAATCATGGAAATCTGAGAGAGAAGGGAAATTTTTTTCGAATACTTTCGAATGCTGTTAGAATAATTTCGAAAATACGATTATTAATCAAATGAAAGAATGATGCAATCTATTTGATTTTTAAATTTCGATGAAATGTTATCAGAACAATTTCATTTGTACATAATTGAATGAATTTTAAACACCACATGTGAGAAAACCCATCAGAAAGCTCACTTTCAGGGAAATTTATGAAAAATTAGAAATTTTCCAAAATCATCATAAAATCAGATCAACCGAGATAACGATTGTCATCATCTTTTAACTGCCATATAATAGGATTGAAACGAACATTTTAAGCTATGATTGAATTCATTTGGAGCATAATATTTGAAGATATCCCCGGAATTCTGATTTTGAAAAAATACAATTTTATTTCAAACTTTCAGATAAATCAAAAGAACGATTATGGATATCCCCTTTATCGTCGAACTCGGTCACAAGAACATACAAACAAATTTTTTCAGCCATCTTTCAATAAATTTAAAACATTTTTTTCTATTATAGTTATCGTGTTACAGCCGATTTTTGAAAAAATTAAAAAATTAAAAAAATGAATAAATTAATTTAATTTGATTAACGGCGATGGATAGGATTCAACAATACCTACACTAAAAAAAAAGATTCAATTCCATCGATTCATTAGCGAGAAATTGGAGAAAAAGTTTGAAAAAATTTCATACATACATATACACATACACACATACGTACGGACGACGTCTAAAAATTGCATTTTCGGACTTTCTGGATCATGATAAGTCGATATAACACAAAAAATCGAAAACTTTTTTTTGAACGATTACAATGCTTCCATTCGGAAATCAAAGCAAAAAAGTACTTTGTGATTGCAGCTTGCAAACATAATCCTGAAAGCTCAAAATTATGCATGCATCGAATGTCCCGCTCGGAACCTTATAAATTGTGCTTCGAACTTTTTTTTGCTACTTGCCCGCCTTAGGAGATATTTGGCTGCTTTATTTCAAATGAGACGCCCTGTATAACTAGATCGATTATACCTTGTAACCTTGCAGTTTATTTTATTGGAGGGAAATAATCCAATGAATAAACTCAATGCAGCAATTAAGGGGATTAATTAAGTATTCACATATATTTCGATTAAATACTCATATACTATCTGTCACAATTAATAAAAGGCCTTTCGTGTCGACTGACAGATTGGTGCTGAGAGGGTCGGGGAGGCCAGGCTACAGAGCGTACACACAATAGGGTGATTCTGATAAGACAAAGGGGAATAGAGGTACTACCAGTGGTTGAATTTGAGAGTTTATTGGCCTATCGGCCTACAATAATTTGTTATAAAAGAAAAATACATCGGGAACAAAAGGAAGTTTGTGGCGGACCGGGGGGGGGAGGGGTGGTTTGCAAAATAGATGGGAAAATTATTAAACAGAACAGGGAGGAAAAATGCAACAGGCACTCACACGCGGTCACCGTCCAATTCTCCACAGGGTCAAAATTTCTCCTGATTGATCCTCCAATCACGGATGAGCCTCCTTTTCAGCTCGAGCCTCCAGGGGATGAGCTTTGGGGTGCTTCTGTCATTGTTCTCTCACACAGGACACCTTATATTGGGACTTCTCGGATTACGAAAAATGGAGCACGTGTTGCTGCCGGGACTTTCGGAACAATTGTGTCCTCATACGCGCTCTTCCTCCTCCTCGTTCTTCTCCGCGAAATCCCTGTTACTTTCGGGCTAATTCCTTCGGTGCACAACCCTGCATTTGTCCAGGGTGCATCTAAAGCCTCAGTCTCGGCTCAAGTGAATCCTCTTGGGGGGCTCTTTCTTCCGTGCACTTTCTTATGTGCAATTTCCAGGGGCGAGGTTCTAGGGTGGTCGGGTGACGCAGGTTCTTTCTCGTTGTCAGGCTAGCTACTGTCCTCAGATTGATGGGTGAGGGAAGGGAATAGCGGGGTTTAGTGGTGCTCATGGTGATGGGAATTATATGGCTTTTAGGGCGCAGTTTGGGGTTTAGGGCGACATTGTCACAAAAGTCCCGGGGGTAGAGAATACACAGGGTTGAAACAACCTTCTGTTGAATGATTCATTTTTTACCGTAACTATTTACCTACTTGCCTGGCATACACGATCTGGAAAGAAGGCTCAACACAATTGATTAGCTTCTATGTAATATACATTGTGTCCCAAGATGATTTGTACGGCTAAATAACTAGCTATAAAGTCGTTAAACTCGAAAATATTTCAGACCAAAGTTATAGGGCTTCAAGGGGGAAAAGTAATGAGAAACGTATTTTAAGCATAAGTATTTATGCTTCTATGCTACAAGTATAAGGTTATTTCTTTTAAATGGGATCAATAATATTTGTCTTACAAAAGTTGTTGGACTTGGTGAGACGAATACAACAGTATCATACATGAAGTATTTTTTCATGTTTTCGAGCTAATATTCCAAAAAAATGATTAAATTGTACCATGATCTATCAAATCGGGCATTAATCGGCCCATTTTGATTTGAAAGTCCGCCTAGGTAAAGAAAGTTGAATGAGTTTAGAATGTTTTTGTCAACAAAGGATTATTATTGTCTTGGTTGTGAAATAATGAGCCTTTTCAGATAGCGTAAATTCATCAGTATCATTCAGTACAGAGTGAGTGTGTGATCATGCATTATTCGGGGATTGAAATCGCAGACACACACACGCGTTGGGATTTTTGTTTCATTGTTCTCAATTTTTTGTAATATTCGCCCAAGAACATAAAAAAATACTTCATGTGTGATACCATTGTATTCGTCTCGCCGAGTACAACAACTTTTGTAAGACGAAACTTGTTGGTCCCATTAAAAAAAATGAACTTATACTTGTAGCATAGAAACATAAATAGTAATGCTCAAAATATGCTTCTCATTACTTTCCCCCCTTGAAGCCCTATAACTATGGTCTGAAACATTTTCGCGTTTAACTACTTTTTTGCTAATTATTTAGCCGTACAAATCATGTTGGGACACCCTGTATATTTGCATTACGTGATACCAGGTACATGTTTTTCCTCCCCTTGCTATCACATCAACATTTGGTCTACATATGACCATAGAAAAAGAAGAAAATGACATAACCAAAAGTAACTCTTGGATATTTTAATAAAAAAATATATAAATCCCATTCGTCCCGCCTGCCGTCTCTGGATGTTAAGACAGAAGTCTCTGGGGAATTTTTGGTGGGGAAGGCTTAGGGAAGGTCTCAGCATTTGGGGCGAGAGATGACGTCATAGTTCCACAGCCCGCAGAAGAGACAACGACGCTGGGGCAGAAGGCCGTTCTTAATCTGATGATCTCCTCCTAACAATGGACCATACCACCAATCCCAGTGCGAAACGAAGTGAACAAATCGAGAGTCAGAGTAAATTAATCAATTATCACCAGTAACTACATTATTGACCATTTGTGGGCACCTGTAGGAACCTAGAATCCTGAGAAACGTAGTAACACGTTCCGGCCTAGGCGTGGAATATGTGAAAATAAACTTACCAAGTTTATCCTCTATATTCAACATCCTAATGCCGTATTTTGGAAAAAGACGTCGGTATTCCCTCCAGGCTCTCTCCACTCCTTGTATATCTGCTCCATTGACTTGGTTAACGTATCCCCCGCTGTGATTGACCACCAGGTGATTAAATCCGGCGCTCAACCCAACGTATGAAGACCAATAATCAGTGTAGATTGTAGTTCCTCGTCTCTCATATTTTTGTACAAAAAAAATTAGACTGTTCGCGCTACGGTCAGGCACCCGAACGACGACTAATCGTCCCGAAACCCGCTCCCGTATCCCCAAATCCATTGCTTCGTGCATGGTATTCTGCCCTTCTTTGTCTTTCGTCCCCCGTAACTCAGTTCGTCAGCCTCTACAGATAGACCCCCACCACCCATCTTAGCCCGAGCGCAGTCCTTAGCCCACTGAGGGAGAATACCATTTATTTTATTCACCCATACTCTCACAGTTCGAATCGATAATTTCGTTTCACTTGAGATATACTCCAGAGTTGGATAGTCGTTATGTAAATAAGTAAATATGAATTTAAATATAGTTCGAACTGACACTTTCGTTCCCGCGAGAAATGATCCCTTAAATATACTATTCTTGGTATTGCATCTAATTTTTATTCTTTTTCGGTTGGAATTAATACTTTCATGTGTTCTTTGACACCTGAACATATTTGAATTATAATCCGTGTACATTGCTCCGCCGCAGCCAGAGCAATGGCTACGGGGTAACAAGATACTAAATTTCCGTAAAAGTTTGACAGTTGTTGACTGCGCGCAATTTCATAATAATCTTCAAGATTCATTTTATTATTACTTTTTTTTTCTCGTGATCGTAGGTCACGCTTGAGTCCGGCCCAGTTCGAGCATTTTTTTGAGTTTTTTAATATTAATTTAATTTATTGAGACAAGAAAACTCACGGAATACGTGCGAGCCCCTATACATATACATTACCCGTCTTCCACGGTCCCGAGGAAGCAGGGTCAGGACGGGCTTGAGTCTATGGGGGATCCAACAAGGGTGCCGGGGGGCGAGGAGTTGCGGCTCATGTTTAAGAAGGCGGGGGAGACTCCTAGGGACAAGTGGATTGACGTAATGAGGGCAAACGCGAGTTCTTGGGTGTGTTGGTCCTAGTCTCGGTGATTCTCTTCCACATAGATACCCATCATGGATTTGACGGACCTGTTTACTTACTCTACGAGGTTTGCCTGGGGGTGGTAAGGGGGAGTGGTAATGTGGGAAATGTTAAGTTGGGCTAGTGGTTTCGCGAGGTCTTTTTCTACAAACTCAGTACCATTATCGCTCAGGAAGTATTCTGGCTTTCCCCATCTAAGGATCACAGTTTCGTATAGAGCCCTCAGAATGTTTTTGGCATTTGCTTCTCTGAGGGGTTGGATATCGATATACTGGGTTAAAACATCTTGTAACACCAACAAATACCGGAATTGACTACGACTGGGAAGGAACGGGGCCATAATGTCTCCTGCGACTATTGACCACGGTTCTGCGGCCGTTCTCTCACGCATCAGGCCGTGAGGCCCGGTTTGAATGGACTTGTATCTCTAGCACTGAAGGCACGAACGGACGAAGTTCTCGATAAATCCCAGGCCAGAAGAAGTAGAGCGCAACACGATGGTATAGTTTGTCAATTCCACCGTGGGCTGCGTAGGGGAGGCATTCCTTGCTATTTCAATACGAAAAAATTTTTTTAATAGATTTTGATATAAATTGAGTGTGTTGTAGAATAACTTATAAAATCGCGCTAAACGTAAGAAAAAAGCAAAAAAAATTTTTTTTGTCGGAGTTATGCAAAAAAAAATTGGAGGTCTTACTGGATAAGTAATTGATTATAACATCATAACTCGGTAAATCTTCGTTGTATCGAAAAAATGGAGAAATACTTTTTTACTGCAAAAGTACAATATATTTATGAGAGAATTTTGTTTTTGCCAACAATTGCAATTTACAATGAATTTGTTTATAAAAAAAATTAAAATTATAAAAAACAAAAATACAACTCGCTAAACAACTGGAAAAAATAAACATAATAGAGTGTTTATCAGAGAATGCGCTGTTAAATTTTCATCGAGTATTTCAATATACGGCCTGAGATATTAATTATTTAATGACGTTGCGTTGATCCAAGTAGAGCAATGACCACGCTGCGCTGAGCGACTTGTTGTTGAGAGTTTGCGGTATTCTGCGGATGCTCCGACTATCTGTAGAATAAATATGTAATTGATTGTTGACATGCGAATGCATTCTCTCTTTCTATGCAAAGTGGTGGGAGGAAAATGGAAGAAATAATAATTTATTAAAAACAGAAAGATGAAAAAAAAATACATTTATGTTTTACAGAGTGGCATGCATTTCAGAACGTTACTTTTCAATTCTTCGAATCACGAATTCGTTGTCCAGGGAATAAATTTTAAATTTCAGACTATGAGTATTATTAATCGGTAAAAAACAATGAAATTGCCGAGTCCCAACGATGGGTGAAGAATTTTCAAATCGAACTTTCAAAGTCTGATCTTCTAGTTCATGTTCTTCGTTCGTACAAAAGATCGTTTAAATAGAAGTCATTTATGCTTTGGCAAATTCATACCATTCTCATGGGGTTGTGATTTGATTATCATGCGGTCTTTGCAAACTTGCTCGTGCGGCTCTTTTGAACGTGCCACCAATGCCATCACAAGGTGATTTTCCGTAAGACATTACAAAGAAATGCCATCCAGCATCCACCCCAAAGTCCACTTGATGACAAACCAGATTAATAAAATTTTTCCTATTTTTATACTGGGAACTGGCATCATCAGAGAAGTGGAAAATTTTTTCAACACAATTTTTTTTTTCAAAATGTTAATGATTTTTCTGAGGAATAAATGGACAGCTACTGTATCGTGGATAGAGAACTCAGAAATCACTACAAAACTATCGTGTTTCGATTCAGTAGCATCTCGATAGTAGGCAACTAACGGGTGAATAGTTACTTGATCTTTCGCCCAGTGACAGCCTTGAACAGCATCCTGAATTAAAAGTCGATAGTTTTTAGCAAAATCGCTAAGAATGATGAACTCACCTGGTTTCAGGATCATTTTACACCGGTTCAAAAAAGCATTTTAGCTCTTAGTAATGAAATCATTAAGTTTAAGAGCTTTCAAATCATTACACAAATTCGTGATAAAAGAATCACCATCTTCAATTCTTCGAATCCATTCAGAACGGTCAGTAGCAGTCCAAGTCATGTACGTCACTGAGTCAATGAAATTTACGTCGCAAATCTCTTCTAAATGATTTTTTATGCAAGTCTCACCTGGAAATTCAGAGCAGTCTCCAAGGCGGCAAGGTGAGATTGGATTTTCACCCATCATGCTCTTCAGAACATCTGAATAATCCTCTGGAAACGGACACTCATCGAACGAGTCCGATAATTCAAAAGCTTTTATCCCTGACAATTTCAATTTAACATTCTGATGGATTTTATACAAACAAACCGAATGAGTTCCATTATCACCAGCTAATATACATTCGCGGGGACGAAACTCGGAAAATTTTGATAATCCGATTTTGAGATCAGCAAATTTCTTCCTGAACTGCACGTGAGCTTCTTTCGAATTACATAAAACTAATCGTTTTTGTAGGGTTTCTCGGACACCTCCAACTTTAACCGAAAGGCAATCTTTTTTACCGGGCATAATGCGACTAATGTCTTCACTTCTGTAAAATTCTTCCACTAATTGTTTTGTAGTCGTACTTACCGAAGATCTGCGTGTTTTTCTCGGAGCAGCAGCTCCTATCTCGTCTTTCTGATGGATTTGATAAGCTCGACGTGCTGTGTAGTGAGTGACGTTGAAGGTTTTCTGGATTTTGAAAATCGACCAACATTTGGGAAGCATTGTAAACAATTGGATTTTTTCTGATAATTTCTTGGCACTTTTCAGCTTCTTCAATGAGACAATTAATATCAGAGCGATCTTCAGGATCACTCATAACTTTATCAATTGCTTCCTTGATATCTTCGATCGTTTTCCTCTTCTCAGCAACACTTCGTTTCCTCCAGTCGATCGGAATGATGGTAGAGCTCCATTCAGTGTCTGAATCGCGACTTCTTGTTGCTCTCCATCATCTTGTTCAAACTCCTCGTCAGAATTTCCTGAGTCACTAGATCAGGACAGGGTCTCAAGGTGGTTTAACACTTCTTCACTCACTCACACTACACAACTACTTTCTCTAGGATTATTAACACCCTCTGTTAGGAAGACATTCCGCATTTTCTTTTGCTTTAAACCTGTGTGACAAGATTTGCCAATGAACTCGCCATTACCAATTTCTTCGGAAAATAATTCATGAAACTCATGACTGACTCTAAAACTTGGCTTGCGAACACGGGAATGATTCTTCTTCCCAAGTGGGTTACAACAATATTTAAAACCAGGCATACTCTCGTTGATTTTCTTCGCACGGCAATCTGCCTAAAGTACTTGTCTCCGCGTCACGATGACAAATATGGTTGTGAATTGGAACAATCTGTATGTATGCACTTATTGCATAGATCGCGGTGTTTTCATTGGCTGAGCCTACGACGATGACCTCAAATCCCAGGTATGAACCCCCGCTTCCTCAGAGGTCATATCGCTACCTCAGCGGGAGATTTCCAAGTACTTCACCCTTTCAATGCGCTACTCTTTTGTTGTTTTCCTTGATAAGTCGTGAGTCATAACGAATCACGTGACAATTTTCTAGAAACTTAAACAATAATACTCTTATAAGGCGTTAGAATTCTGCAATTGATACTGTTTCAAAGGATGGCATGCTGAGAAAACAATGCGTTCCCCTGGGAGCTTACTTGTGGCCCTACACAGCGCGATCCATCAACTTAGCTCAACGCGGCCTCAGGAAATAGTTAATATCTTAGGCCCGATATTTAAACACTCGATGAAAATTTAACAGAGCATTTTCTGATAAGCACTTTATTATATTTTTTTTAACGATTTTTAGCGAGTTGTATTTTCGTTGTTTATCATTTTTAATTTTTTTTATAAACAAAGTCATTGTAAATTGCAGTTTTTGGCAAAAACAAAATTCTCTCATAAATATATCACATTTTTGCAGTAAATAAGTACTACTCTGTTTTTTCGATACACAACGAATATTTGCCGAGTTATGATGCTATTTACAATTACCTACCTGATGATGCAGCGAATTTTGTTTGTTGCATAACTTATATATAAAAAAAATTTTTTCATTGTCTTGCGTCTACAGACATTTCTGGACCTCTTTTGCAACATATTCGAAACTCAGGGAAAAACCATTTTTGGCGTATTGAAGTATCGTGGAATGCCTCAGGGACTATCGGGGCGTCTCATATCACGGCTTGGGGGAGTCCCGGGGAAAGAACGGTCTTCCATCGGTTGAAGTCGGGGAGAGTGGGGTCAATCTGATGATACAGAGTGTCGTCTTCTACTGCCCAATCGGGGTATTTAGACGGGGTGTTGAGGATATCTGCTTTCTTTTACTGATACCATCCATCGGGGGAGGAATTAATTACGTTCACAGCTACAAGTACTGAGGGGCAAATACGGGAGAGGGTATCAAGGACAACATCGAGGGCGCCTTTATGGTGAATGATGGTGGGGTTACAGGCCTGAGGTTCCAGAGCCTATCTCGCGACTCTACCGGTGGGGTTCTTAAAATTGAGGAGCCATTTAAGACTTGCGTGATCTGTGATTACGCGAAACTCTCCTCGATATATGGGCGGAACTTATGCGTAGCCCATGGAATGGCCAAACATTCGCGCTCCGTGATGGTATAGTTTCGCTCCGCAGGAGTGACAGAATTCCCGGCTCCTATGCGGGAATTCTGTTGTTGGCAATCTGAACCAAATTCTGACTCCTGCGTCAGAAGGGCACCAATTGCTCCATTACTCGCGTCAGTCTGTAGGGTGAAGGGTTTCGTGAAATTGGGGCGGGCAAGGACGGAGGACGTCGTGAGGGATTTCTTCAATTTTTCAAATACGGTGTTATGTTCGTTAGTCCAGTTCCAAGTCTTGTCTTTCCTGAGGAGTCCTAACAGGGCTACCTTACCATCCGCGAGGGTGGGGAGGAAGCGAGTGTACCACCCGACCGTTCCGAGGAATCGTTCGAGCTCCTTGACGTTTCTAGGGGCAGGCTATTTGGTAATGGGGGCTACTTTTTCTAGGAGAGCGGCGAGTCCTTCGGGGATTAGCAGGTATCCTAAAAATTCGAAGTGGTCATAAAAAAAGTCGCACTTATTAGGGTTAATCGTGAGATTATTTTCCTCCAAGATTTTAATAAGGTTAGACTCGAACGATCTGTGTTCTTCAAGGGTGGAGGTGAGCACCAGAAAATCATCAGCATACTTGCGAACGTTGTTTGACCATTGTGTCGAAATGATCACGTTCGTCAGCATTTGGAAGTATGCGGGGCCATTTTCAAGTCCGAAAAGCTTTCTTTCGAACTGGAATAGACCGCGGGAAGTCTGGGGACGGTGAAAGCGGTTTTCTCCTTACTCTCTTCATCTAGTGGAATGTGATAGAAAGCCTGGCTAATCTAAGTGATTATCTTCTTCGACCGTATGATAATAATTATGACATTATATTAATTGGCCTGGCGGTCATCAGTAAAAACAAAAAAGATCAAATTTTGCTTGTCAACGGTTTAATCTCCAATGAAGATCCTCTTCAGGACAATAACCCAATCTTTATTCAAATCCTGTAAACAAAATCACACTTGAAATCTTGACACTATCACAGTACATATAAAAAGTGAAAAACATTAAAAAACAATTACTGAACTCTATAAAAACCATATAACGGCTCACAAATTAAAAGTGAAACACCATGGAATAAAATATCATTGGAAACGCTCCCAGCAGCACCAAACCCCATGAAAAGAATAATATCCCCAAGACTGAACAATCAAATAAAGTGAAATTATCACTGATATCAAAATACAACGGATAAATAAATCAGTATTCCACAAATTCAAAAGACTCGACATCAAAATGCATTGCCGACAAACCTAGTACTAGTGTCAACCATTTACGATACATTGCGAGCCTCCAAGCAACCCAAACCTCCCTAGTAACTCCCTAGGAAAATAAAAATCCCCCAGGCCTACCCCAAAACCCCGTCAACATTCAAAACCCCAAAAAGTCCACCAGCAGCGACAAGGTGCCTATAAACCCCACTCAAATCGTCAACATCAGTCCTGAAATTAACACTATTAATATTCTTCTTGATCTGAATCATCTCCAGCAGGCTTCTCTTCTTCCGATGTTCCTCTCGTCCCAAGATTTTTACTTTCCCATAATCAAACACATGATCCTCGTCCCACGCATGTTTCGTCAAAGCAGTGTGCTTTGAAGGTGACAGGTTAATATTGCGTCGATGTTCATTCAATCTAACCTTCAGAGCCCTCTTTGTCTGACCTACATACACCCCCTCACAGTCACGACATGGGATACAGTACACAGAATTCACCACCTCCAACGTTTCAACTCGATCCTTTGATATTCCCAGCAGACTCCCAATTTTATTGTTGTTACTTGAGATCAGCGATAAGTTAAATTTCCCAGACAACCTCGCCAAGTTCTGACTCAAACCCACCGCATATGGGAGAACCAGTGTAGCCGTAGGTCTATCCTCCTTGTCATCCACTCCCCTACGACTCACATCCTCACCCCGCAGTAACTGAATCCTCCAATCCATCCAATAAGAAATGAAAGACTCAGGGTAGTCATTCCTCAGTAAAGTTGTTCTGATCAACTCCAAATTATCATTCAGATATTTGTGATCACCCAGTCACCATGCCCTGTCTACCAACACAAATAACGTCCCTCTCTTCTGAGAGACAGGATGGTGAGAAAAATAATTGAGAAATCTGCCGCTCCAAGTTGGCTTACGATACCAATTTGTGACAACACTATTGCCCTGATGTATGAGGAGCACACCCAGGAAAGGTATTTCATTGTTGACCTGCACTTCATGAGTGAAACTCAACCTCATGATGACTATTAAAAGTATCCACTACATGTTGCACCTCATCCACCGGAACTGCCATAATAATGTCATCAACGTATCGCTTATAAAACGAAGGAACAAACCCCAACTTCTGAAAACAGCTTCACTCCAAATCTTGCATCACCGCATCTGCAAGCGTAGGTGCCAGTGGACTCCCCATTGGGAAACCGAATATCTGTTTGTATTACCGCAAATTGAATGAAAAGGTTGTCGTGTTCATTACAAACTCCTCTGTAGCTACCAATGCCTCCACTGGAATCAACGATCCAATAGTCTCCTTCCGCCTCTCCAACGCTAACTTAACCAGCTCCGACAATACATTTGTGAACAAAGACGAAACGTCCAATGAGATGATAACAAACCCATCGGGAATGATGATGTCCCTGATGAAATCCACAAATTCGAAACTGTCCTTCACCGAGAAAAAGAAACCACTCTTACCCTTACTCATGATCTGATGCATGAACGATGATAATTGATATGTTGGACCCCCCACAGAAGAAACAATAGGACGGAATCAGTTGTTGTTGTTAGGCACCTTAGGCAATGCATACATCCTCGGGCTCAACGCACTAGTGCACTTGAGTCTATTTCCAGTTGTTTCCAAGATGTATCTTTTTTGCATCTAATCATTTATTATTATATTATTCTCTTTCTGGGTATCCAAAGTATGAGCACTCAGGAGCTTTTTATAAGTTGATCTGTCATTCAATAGCTTTCTAACCTCTGATAGATAGTCAGCCTTGTTCAATACAACAGTGATGTTGCCCTTGTTTGCACGAGTCACAATCAACGAATCATTACCCTTGAAAAATCTTCCCAACTCTAGAGCCCCTGGATCAGGCTTGACATTAGAGAGCTTAGTCTTATAGTTAGTGATGATATTAACCGCTTTACCACGGAACTTGTCCCGGTCCCTCTCAGTCAGTGAGTCCATTCTCACCTCTAACCCTATGATGTACTCATCAATCGGAAATGTCCTTCTGTCAAAATGGATGTGGTGGCTTGACCATGCTTGTGGCCAAGTGCCAAAAAATCCAATAATTTAGGGGGAATTATTGTGGTAGATAAATTCATAATCCATTTTGAACGGTCTGCTGTCCAATTTCCCTTTTTCTCACCGAAGTCATGCCAACTAAATGATCCTCCCTAAGTGAACACCGTCGACAACGAATCTTTACTGGCCCTGTTGTATTTGGAGATGTATGATTTCCTGAGCTTAGTTCTCAATCGCTCAAACTTTTCAAGCTCAATATGCATGAATCTCATTACAGTATCCGTCGGAAATCTGGATGTAATCAAGTCATTGATTTTAATAATTTTCTTTCTCGTCACCTCCAGCGTCTGGTGAGTATCCCTAATTAATATATTAAGAATTTTAACTTCCAAAATTTTAATAGAATTTTAACTTATCACGGGTACAGTTAATTACGGGACAAATTCCCTCAGTACGAAACAATTTCTTCGATGAACTCGGATCTCTGACAGAAAAATCCGATAATGAAAAAGATTTAATATGTTGTGGTTGAACATTAGTGTGGCGACATCTCAGCAAGAACGTAATCCTACATTCCTCCTTGATTTCTCTTTCGAGCCCCAACTTCAATTGCTTCAATGATCTAACAATCATTGGGCCATGAACATCATGGACCTCTCTGAAGAAACCTCGAGTATCACCATCTATCAAATCCTGGCCTTGCATTGTAATTCAAATGATTATCTTCTTCGACCGTATGATAATAATTATGACATTATATTAATTGGCCTGGCGGTCGCCTGGCTAATGTCGATGTTGCTTACGTATACAGCTCCATGAGTGCAATCGAGTAAATACTTCAAACTTTACATGAGGAGGGCTAAATGGTTTGTCATAGAGTTGACGGGACGGTAATCAACGCATAACCGATATATGTTATCTGGTTTTTCCACCAAAACGGGCCAGCTACCCCAATCGCCTTGTGTTTGATGCCGGATCTGACAAGGAACACTAGGTAGGTATCCGCCTCCGATTTTGATGAAGTTTATTTTATGTTATAGAGGACTAAAAACTAAGAGATATGTATTTTTTTTATCGGCCCGTTTTTGGTTTTAGGGGGTGAAACCGCCCTCTGAACTTGACTACCTCTGGGAGTGATTTTCCAATTGGACATATAAGCAGAGTCTTGGGACGAATGTTCCATAGTATAAAAGGAAGCTCATGAGGAATGATGGAAATGAGAATTGAAACCATTCCCGGGAGGTGAAATTTAGGGGGTGAACTACTCGCGTGAAGATTTTTTTTAAATAAAAAAAAATATTCCTCGAAATTTGATGGAATTTTTTGAATTTAAAAGAGCATATCACGAAATACGTTTTTATAATGTTTTGTTTTTTTCGAAAAGTGAGACGCAAAAAATTGATTTTCTGTAATTTGGTTATGTTGATTTTTTTGCTGGATAAAATAAAGCTTGTGAAGAATGATGATAAGAACGAATGAAATCGTCGCCTGGTGGTGGAACTTGGGGAGGAAACTACCCCCGCGAGGAGTCATTTTTCTGGTGAAGAAAAAATATTGCTCAAAATTTAATAGAATTGTTCTTTTGAAAGATTATCTGAAAATACGAAGTAACCTCCTCGCATATTTTTTTTGAATAAAAATTTCTCAGTTACGATACTTTGGTTATCAATCCGGTATCACCCCTACTTATCACGCGTACAGTTGATTACGGGGCAAATGATCAGAAATTTGATCACATGGACAAGTCACCACAAATCCTTCTATCACAAGCTGTTTTAATCACGGGACAATTCAGCGGTTATACGTCAGCTAAATTTCCTATTGAAATATGGAATTCCTACTATGCAGTCGTCAATGATGAGCCCAGGACCAATAATATGATAGAAGGTTGGCATAATGCTTTTCATCAACGTGTTGGTGGAAATCATGAGCAGTTGGGCCTATTTATCACTGCTTTGAAAGTCGAGCAAGCGTCGTCTGAAGGGATTTGGGAGCAATTTAATGCTGGCCGTTTCATTTCATCAAGGAAGCGGAAAAAAATACTGTGATTAGGATGCTCGTCTCTACGCGGTGGTGACGTCGTGGGTTAATGAGGGTGATGTTTTGGAGCATCTACGCGGGGTTGCTCACAATGTTTCTTCGTGAGAAAGAACCATTATCCAACACGACAACTCAGTGGATTCTAATGAATTATTAAATACTCTAAAACTTGACCCGTTCATGTTTTCTATGTTTTTTTGCATCGTAATTAAATATACACTAAATACACTCAATTACTGATAATTTAATATTGTGTTATATATTTTCTTGATGATCTAATTATTCTGTGATTATTTTTCACGTGATCAATTGTCCCGTGATCAATTATTGTAATCAGGTTTCCTGTGATCAATACAGGTGCAATCATCAATCCGCCTTATCATAGCCTTTCTTATCGTAGCCTTCCCTACATGATAGGATTCAATGGAAACTGGATATTGAAATACACCAATGGCTATAACAATTACTGGATGATGTGATTCCTAATGAACATTAGCATTATTACTGGAGATTAGATCACTCATTTTTTCAACCAACTATTCTTTATTTATTAGTTTTATTTTCGTTACCGTCAATATGCAAAATAGATAATATCAAGGATCGTAATTCGTACAAAAATGGTATTCATCAAAAAAATGATGTAAACAAAGTGATTTAGTGCAACATTGGAACAGCCTTCAATATCACAGTGCGGATGAAAGGATTGCCAAAATGCAAAATCAACAGGATTTTCAAATTCATCCGCTTTCTTAACAACATAACCACTCTGGAACCAAGCATAACGAAATAAATTTTGATATCTTGGTGAAGATAAATGATTACGATAAATGATAACTAAAGATTATAACTTTACTATATTATTCCTCGAATGTAAATTAATCCTATAGTCAAGAAGAGTAACCCTATCCGAAAAATGACGGACATAATTTTTCCATATTCTAAAACCATACACATTGAGAGGTTGAATCTTCCCAGAGGTACCCTTCGGTATCAACATAGTCAATAATTCTTTATTTCGAGGAGTCGCTTGTTTTACTGCTATAGGACAGTGGCCGCTCCATGAATCTATCAACAGTAGACTTTTAGATCCTACGTTTGGGAAAAATACTTCCTTCAACCAGGTTTTGAAACTGATGTTCGCCCCTTGTGAAAATTCACCATCGCCTCGTAACCATAGATTTGAACCATAGGCGTGATCATAGACTGTCATCATCTCGTGTCTCATCTCGTCTCGTCACGAGGCAACGAGACGAGAAAAAATCACTGTCTCGTCTCGAGTATCGACACCTTGACCTCGTCTCGTCTCGTTTGTCTCGTATCTTGCGGCATCAATATTCGTGCGATTTTCTTCACAACTGAGAGATAACTTTCTATATTCTAGAAAAATGTATGTTAGGCACTATGGTTTCTAGAATCCAGAAACTTTTTCAGAAGTTCATTATTGTTAGAATCAAGCGAGAAAATCGACTCGAATCAAGCCGGAAATCGACTTGAATCAAGCCGAAAATCGGCTTGAATCAAACCCAAAAATCGATTGGAATCAGACCGAAAAATCGTCCAAAATCGAGCCAAAAAATCGACTTGAATTAAGCCGAAGATCGACTTGAATCAAGCCGAACAGTCGACTTGAATCAGGCCGAACTCGATCTGAATCAAGTCAAAAATTCGACTTGAATCAGACCGATTTTCCGGTTTGTATCTCGTCGAATTCGATTTAAATCATGCCGATTATAAGACATGAAACAAGTCGATTTCAGGTCTAATTCAGATTGACTTGGTTCAAAAAGATTCCTCGACTTGAATCAGACCGACTTTTTTTGGGTGCAACAAAACCAAGGGTTAATTGCTCGTAAGTTCCATCGAATTGCAATTGAGATTCACCTTGAAATTCTATCAGTTTTTGGCTAATTCTAGCGAATAATTTCGCCGTTATTCCCTAACAAATCATGAAAATTTTCATGTTTACTTTTGAGAAATTTAGACTCCCCAATACTTTTGGCCGATTTCATTGAAAAATTCCACTGTTTCTATGCGTTTTTCAATAAACATCTTCACAAGAAACAATCACCAGAATCAAATTTTTGTATTCGGTCAATTCTCCTGGGATATTATTCATTAAGATTTCTCGATTGTCCAAACGATCTATATTTTGATCAATATTTCCCAAGTTTCTTTCAATGGAAATATAAGGATAATAGAGTAGAAAAAAACTTGGCAAGATTCCTCTCGGAAAATTCCTCTAACACACGTCTCATTAAAAATAATCTCATAGGGAGATGACATTCTAAAACTTTTTTCCAGAAATTTGCTTTGGAACCGTTCCACAGATTCAGCCAACGAAGTTGGATTTCAGAACTATTCGAGAGCTCTCCATATGATGCTTTCGGGATCCGGTGGAGTTTTTACTAGTCCACATAATAATTTGTGCGGTTTCGTTGAATAAAATTCAGAAGACGCGAGAGTAGAAACCATAATTGGAAATCGTTCTTCATATTTTTCATATTTCTCTGATGTCATCGATTACGCTGTTCACATATTGATTCCTCATTACCCATTTCCTTTGTGTACTGATTCATAACCGTTTGCATGGACATGAATGAATGTGGATACGGCTGATATTCATTTGTTCATCAAATCAATTGGCGAATTTCTGTCATCAAAATTTACGAATATATTGCTGGATATTTATTGTCAGTTACTACTCATTGAACGAAAATGTATAGTTTGGTGTTTTTCACGGGTGATAAGAGGGAGGAGTGGGACATAGTATCAACGAAAAATGACATTAAAACTCACGAAGGTCAGGCGGGAAAAGTAAAGGCGAGATGGCATGGAAAGTGGTATGCTGCAGAGATATCAAAACAAGCTGGTGAGTGATTCTCGCACTGCTACGATACTTCATTCGCACGACATTTTTCCAATTATATTCCAACAAAATTCCTCATTTCAATCACATCGTCCCTCACACTGATTTTGACTTATGTAGATACCGAAGAAGAGCTGGAAAGATTCATGACTACTATGGAGAGTAATATGATGGGAGGACATGATCCAGACTTTGCTTCGACATCAGTCCCAGATCAAAGGATATTCTCAAACTCGACAGATAGAACTTCAATCTCTATCGAGCGTCCCATGGAGAATTGTACTCTGCCTGAAGCTATAACTGACGAACAGAATAAAATGAAGGATAATTCACCTCTCCCAGAAGAGGCACGTAATGTGGATCTTCTTGCAATGAGTGGGATTATCAATCCTCATGAGAATAGAGACCATAATCATTCAGTCGACGGTATGCTCCTTGAATGCACAACTTCCATTTACGAAAAAATGGGAGAATAAAAATACCTTATAACATTTTTTCGAGAATTCAATTGAAATTCTCCGATAGATTCTCCTTCTCTTTCTTTTCTAAGGTCCCGTTGACGGACAGCATCATCTATCTATTGAAATTCGAAAGAATTCTAGATTTTACTGGAAGGTTCGAAAAACTTCCCTGGTTTTTAATGAGGAAAGTCCTCCGGTGTTCTGGTCGATTCGAGAAAATTGTCCAACTTTCCAGAAAATTCTTCAAAAAAGTGGATTTCCCTAAAGATTCGAGAAAATGAATCGGTTTTCTAGAAGATTGGGAAAAATTCTTCAATTTTCCAGAAAATTTATTCATATCAATATAGCATTTAGACATAATGTGGGTATGTTTAGGAGCATTCAAATATGAAAAACCTAGGCGTGTCCACGTTGAATCTGACTGCCGGCACTTTCTACCAATTATTGACCAACAATCCAGCGCGTGGTTTTCTATTTGTTTGAAATTTTTACTACTTTTTTTGGAATATTCAAAAAAGCTTCCCCCTAAATTCCTGGCCTCCTATCACGTCCGGTTCATAGAAAACAACGAGATGCAGTTTTACTCTTGAAAAACTTCTTATAAACTT
The DNA here is from genome assembly GCF_001412515.2 of Diachasma alloeum. Lineage (NCBI taxonomy): Eukaryota > Metazoa > Arthropoda > Insecta > Hymenoptera > Braconidae > Diachasma > Diachasma alloeum. The sequence continues at coordinate 275,620 of NW_021680560.1, forward strand.
TTCACGAATATGAGGTGGGTTTTACACGAAACACATATGGGGTTTTTCAAAGAAAAAAATGAATCTGGATGTCTCCTATGAACTAGACGTGATCGGAGGTTGAAGATTTAGGAGAAGGCTCCTTGCAATATTTCTCAAAAGTAGTAAAGATTTTAGACGAATAGAAGATTATACAGTGGGTCTTTAGTCGATGATGAGTAGAGTTTGCCTATTGTATCAAGGATACAGCTGATTATGAGTTTATCAGGGAGAAATGAATAATTTTTATGTTACATCGTATGGTTATCACTGGGGAACGAGTAGTTTCCTTCCAACTTCAGTCGATTGCCTAGTTTTTATTGATCCAGCAATTACTGCAATTACTGAGTGATCGTCGATGAAAACTCACATGATTTCTTTACGAAGTTCCTAGCAATGTTTTTGAATCCCGTAGGAACTGGAAAGGGGCTGCAAGAACTCACAGGGATATCAGATGATCGTATTGTGAGAGAATCTCTTTTAGGCTTTACTTTACAGTCTCATGTTCATCAAAATCAGTCGCTAGAGGTAGGAGGAGAGAGCTCAGCCCTCTCCGATCGTTCTATCATGCAACACACTCCTCCACTCGCAACGGGTATTATAAGTGATGGATTGGATTGTATTCATCACGACGGCATTAAAAATATTAGGGACTTCATCTGATTACTATGGAAACCCCGCCACTGAAGAATGTGATGAAAATCGTGGTACGTTTCATTTAATTAAAAAATGTACACTTTCATCACCTCTGAGTATAGTAACACCCCAGTCTCAGACATTCGACAAAAGAGTATTTGCCGACTCTTGTGGCGGTAAGGCTCACCTTCGGCCAGCGCGACATACCTCCCACAGGTCAAAGACTACCTCCTTGGATCCGTTACGATCACGGGTTTGTATCAATTTGCTCAACAGGTTGGATAATATTTCCAGACTGGTGTAATACATTCAGACCGACAGCAGCCCGGAGCCTGAAGTGACACGCGCCCGAAATTTTGTCCGACCGAGAAATCAAGCAAATTTTTCTTTCGTATAATGATCGGAAGAAACTCGGTGTTCATCGTACGCCGTTTGCAGGAGTCTTACTATTAGCTTTGTCACTCGGCCGAAATTTATGCATTAAAAGTATTTCTGACTCGTATAGCAACAGTCCTCGCCCGCTCTAACTCTTCTGCTCCTGCAACCCATTTTTTTGTTCCTACAACCTTAATCTCGTGCTATTATTCGCTCCAAAAAATAATGTCCCGAATCAGATTGGAAAAACGGTTTGATTCCAGTTGGTTGCTCGGTTTGACTCAAATTGATTGGTCAGTTTGATTCACGTTGAATTCTGTCTTGATTCGAGCCGATTCTCGGTTTGATTCAAGTCGATTTTTGTCTTGATTCGAGTCCGTTTTTCGGCTCAATTCAGGACAATTTTGGCCTTGATTCAAGCCGATTTTCCAGCTTGATTCGAGTCGGTTTGTCGTGTTCATGTCAAAATTGTCGTGAATCAAAGCGGGAATCAACTTAAATCAAGCCGGAAAATGCCGTGAACAAGGTCGAACCGTCGACTTGAATCAGACCGGAAATCGACCAACATGGAGTTGATCTGGGATCGAATCAGACCTTCATTTCTGAATGTTCAATCGTTTGATGATTTCCATAGGAAAAATTGCGAGGGCAGATATTACAGAAACTGAGATGGTACTGCAATCGAGCTCCCACGAACTTGCTCTTGATGGATCAGCTACTGCTTACACCTCTGTTCGTCCAGCTAATCTTGAAGCTGTTGAGATGCCCTCATCAAGTCCATCGCAAGTAGCTATGGGCACGACCGCCAACGCATCAGTGAAATCAATTTCGTTGGATCTTCCAACCACCAGATCCCAAATTAATGTCACTTTGAACCTTCCAAGGACTTCCGAAAATTCTGGAATGAGTGGAACAGAAATCAAAATACTCTTTCATGGAATCACTCAAACAAGTTCAGCATCGATGTCCACCTCACAAAGTCTCCCAGAACAGAATGAAGCTCATAATGCTCCTAAAGGAGAAGAAAACCTTGCAATGCTCGGGAAGATACACATGGAATTTCCTCATGCATACTATACTTATGGTCTAAGAGGTAGAATAAGGGAATCGAATACAGGTGTGGAATTACTACGTGAGCCGTAGGCGATGGTGGTAAGCACATGGGGAAAGGTCTACTATTTTCCGTCTCATGGTTAGAATTATATTTTTTTCCAGTAAAATCGCAAAGTCATTGTATGTGGGTCATTCCGCTAAATATCGTACAAAATCTGGTCTCAAAATTTGCTCTCATTTTTCATTCGGCTCTCGTTATTGACTACGAAAAATTGACAAGTTAATTTTCGGTCGGGAATTTTCTAAATGTTCCAAGAATGGTAGTCATTGTGTCACCCACTTCAATTCCATAGTGAAAAACGAAAAATGAACCTCCAAACGCTGATTTGAGGCAAATTCAGAAAATTCAGCAAACTTTCGATCAGAATGTAACTCAATTTGACGCGTGTGGAAATGATTTCGAGACGTGTGTCACTGAATTTGAAGCTTTCGTAACGCAATTATAGACAGGTGTAACTCAATTTTCAATATCTAGACTCTCGGATCTTTGAAAAAATAGGCAATGTAGAAAATTACCGCTAAATATCAACACGCCATGTGTGTGATGGCTATTTCTCAACTGAAAAATATTTCCAGGTATCTTTTCGACCCCTCAGTAAAATTTCATCCAAATGGGAAGGCGAAAATAATGAGAAAGTTAATTTTTACGAGTGAGCGATCCTAATTTTCCTTTTCAATATCACCAAAAAATTGATTCGACTTGAGATATCGTTGCCACGATAGAGTTTTTGACTCCAAGCTGTTTCAAGGTTCCCTGCCAAAGAAGAAGAGAGTCGATGTCCATGAGTGAGAGACACAAATGTTGATTTTCAATTCGTGATTGTAACGTTTACCCCGATTAAACTTTCGACTGTAAACTATTCTTAGCATTAGAAAATGTGGCGTGAGCCACAATAGATTAATTTCTTGAATTTATTTCGTAGCGTCTCGAATATTCCAAACGTCGGAATTCGAGACAAACATCATTCTGTTCTTGTCACTCACGAAATTTCGGGACAATTCTCGAACCTTCGATAAACGAAGGTATATAAACTCGGACGCTCCCCGGCGGATTAAGTCAGTCTACTTTTGAGTACGCATGTAAACACTTGCCTTTAACTATACAGTTCTTGTCAACACCGAGTTATTATTTTTGATACCCGCACTAAACCGCCACAATTACCAATATCGCCGATCGTCGTCACCCAGGCGGGAATCGAACCCGGGTCTCCCAGATAAGATCTCCCATTCTAAGAGAAAAAACCATCATTAAAATTCTAAGAGAATTAGAATTTAGAGAGAAAAAATTTCCGCTTCACCCAGCCGGGAATCGAACCCGGGTCTCCCAGATACGCGCCGGGCACTCTTACCAACTAAGATACCGGGAACCAAAGAAATTCACTCTCAAATTTACCTCAAACACCGCCTAACCTCCTTTAGGCATTAAAGAATTCTAAGAGAATTAGAATTTAGAGAGAAAAAATTTCCGCTTCACCCAGCCGGGAATCGAACCCGGGTCTCCCAGATACGCGCCGGGCACTCTTACCGACTAAGCTACCGGGAACCACAGAAATTCACTCTCAAATTCACCTCAAACACCGCCTAACCTCCTTTAGGCATTAAAAAATTCTAAGAGAATTAGAATTTAGAGAGAAAAAATTTCCGCTTCACCCAGCCGGGAATCGAACCCGGGTCTCCCAGATACGCGCCGGGCACTCTTACCAACTAAGACACCGGGAACCAAAGAAATTCAACCTCAAATTTACCTCAAACACCGCCTAACCTCCTTTAGGCATTAACGAATTCTAAGAGAATTAGAATTTAGAGAGAAAACATTTCCGCTTCACCCAGCCGGGAATCGAACCCGGGTCTGCCACATACGCGCCGGGCACTCTTACCAACTCATCGAAGGAGTTTCAGCGAAATTAAAGGATGAGAAATATTTGGAAAACGATGTTTATCAGTGAGAAGCAAAAATTCTTATTTTTCAATTCGACACAACAAATTATTTCACTCAAAGTACCCTTGCTACGGCTGAGCTTCTGACATGGAAACGGTTCTTGGGCATCCTGCCACCTTGAAACATAGGGAATATTTCAAGAATCGATGTTTATGATTGATAGGCCAAAATTTTTATTTTCGAATTTGACGCAAAAAATGATTTCACTTGGGTATCGTTGCCACGATTGGGCTTTTGACTTCAACCGGTCTCTAGACACTTCGACAAACTCTTAAGAAAGTTTCTAAATTGGAAGACGAGAAATATTTTGAACAATCGATTTTTACGCGTGAGAGGTCAAAATTTTTATTTTTCAATTCACCAGAAAATTTGATTTTACTTTAGACATTATCGCCACGATTGAGCTGAAGTGATCAGAGACCTCCTGAAAACTTCTCAAAGAAGTTTGAATGAAATAAAAAAATTGGGAATATCAAACGAAAATCGATGTTTATGGGTGCGAGGTCGTAGGCACCCTGAGAACTCCTCACGAAAATTTCAGCAACATTGAAAGATCGAAAAGAAAATGATTTTTTCAATATTTGGCATTTTTCAATTCCGTTGTAACTCCTTTGAGAAGTTTGGACGGCGCCTCGGACTGTTTTCCGGCAAAAATCAGATTCAAACATTGAAAAGGGAGTTACACACGTGTCTCATTAAATTGCATGTGCTTCAAATAAATTCAACCTTCAATGAGAAAATTACTTCTAATCAGTAGGAAAAGTATTATAGTAGTGTAATAATGCCGATTCTGGCGCAACGTTTTTGGCGTCGACCTAGTCGTTGGGGCCCAGTAGGGGGGTCAGATGAAAGTGGGTGGGTGGTTGATTAATTCGCGGTTTGATTCGCGGGGTCGCGGTTTAGATCGCGGTTTAATTCGCGGTTTGATTAAGTAATTCGCGATTTTGCGTTACAAAGGACCTTTTTGGTGACCTAGTCAATCCACCCCGCGAGGGGGTGAGTGAAGGGGTTAATTATTTCGCAACTGTAGAAATCATAGAATGAGCTCCTCTTCTTCTTCAAACATTGACACCTGGCTCCACTTGACATGTGTGAACTTGAGTTTTCTGGTACTTTCTCGTTTGCCGCCCCCCTTCGTATAAAATTGTTGTTGATAACGATATCAATATGTAAATATTTATTTTAAAAAACATTTTCCTTTCACATGTCTGAACTTGAGTTTTCCCGTACTTTCCTGTTTGCCGCGCAAATTCGTGGGAAATCATTGTTAATAATGATATCAATATATAAATATTTATTTTTAAAAAACATTTTCCTGACATGTCTGAACTTGAGTTTTTCCCGTACTTTCCTGTTTGCCGCCCGCCCCCCTCCTTCCTATGAAATTGTTGTTGATAACGATATCAATATATAAATATTTATTTTTAAAATGAAGGGGAGGGTGTATGTATATATGCAAAGAATTTTTGCCTGAACTTAAGATTATCAGTCCTTTGATGGTTACCGCTCGTAGAAACATACGTTATTAATAATAATGTAAAAAAATTATTTATTGAAAAAAGAAAGGTTTAAGAGTGGGGGATTTATGTATATAAACGAAAAAATTCCCGCACATATCATCAGTTCATCTTGTCGCTCTCCATGAAGGACAGCTTCAAACGACAGGAATTGAAGAAACCGTTAGACCTTCTCCTGAAAAACATTCAAAAAGTGAAACAAGTTATACAGTATCGAAGTGACATCAAAATACTCTGCTCCTATCTGCAGAAGACTCGAATTTAAGCTTAATTATCATACCCACGTGAAAACAAAAAAATCATTATGGATTTCAACAAAATCAACATTGTGGCGCAAATGAAAAATCTTCCTCTTATCAAACTGGCGGATCTGGAAGCTGGAGCATTTTATATCATCACTGCAGCTCGCAAAGTGGAAACAAAGTATGGAGTTGGTGTTATGCTTCATCTCTCAGATGCTCACACAGTTTTCGTGAATAATCGACTGGCCAAGTATTTCGCTGAAAATCCTAAGATGTTCGAGAATTTCCAACAACATATTGAGAAGGGCTCATCAACGTTGGAATATCTAGGTGGGAAATACAACAATCTTCGCCTACATCCTGATTCAAACGTGAAAGTTGAAAATAAAGCAGATGAAGCAGATTTCAATGTGATGAATACTATTGCAGAGTTCAAAGAACTTCTCTTAGTGAAAATATCTGAATTGAAACGCAACTATTTATACACNTAGAGTTCAAAGAACTTCTCTTCGTGAAAATATCTGAATTGAAACGCAACTATTTATACACCATTACAGCTGCCTCCAAAGTCAAAACCAAGCATGGAATGAGTGTGATCCTCCATTTGAATAATGCTTATTCAGTTTTCCTCAACCGAAGGATATCAAAATTTTTCATTGATAATCCTAAAGAATTTGAAGATTTGCTGAATGAAATCAAGAAAGGCGCACCAAAGTTGGAGTATTTGGGTGGTGAATACAACGCAATCAAATTCCATGCAGAGGATGAGGAGATTGTTGCTTAACTTACAAATTAAATAGAACAATAGTTTCATTTTTTCTTTATTGGCAATTTTTTTTTACACAATGATTTTTTTATGATTATAACTAATGTAATAGCATATAAGAAGAACATGAATAAATATAATAATTAAACATATTTTGTTGTTTTTCCTTAAGAATTATTACATTTAACACAATCCCTTATCATAGGTGGTGGTCCATCAAAAGTATCACCCTCGACAGTCTGATAATGCTCCAAACAATGTCTACATCTTTTGATGTGCCAATCAGCTCTCATAGCATCAGTCAACTTGTCCCAACACTGATCAACATGGCATGCAGTGACGAAACTTATAAATTAATGTGGCAGATATGCAATATCTTCACAATCCATCAAATTTAAATTGTTCAATTTGAAGTAAATATTGACGGATCGATCTACTGATCGTACTATTCTTTTCTTCATCATCCAGTTTTTGAGTAGCTC
>NW_021680560.1:283543-289790 GCF_001412515.2 Diachasma alloeum
TCATGTTTCACATTGACCATGATTTTCCGATAATCTTCAGCAAATCCCAGCAACATGCCCAATGGGATGGAGATGTCAAAGCAACTATTGCCATCACTTAAACTCAATTTCTCTTGCACACCCAAACATCCGGCATTTTCCATTAAGATACTTTGATTTGGTGTTAATGACACGAGATTTTTCATGAGAGTAGTAATCCCCACGTTCTTCACTTTATCAATTTCAATAACATTAATTTCATAGTGGATCTCTTGGAATAGATGACAAATGGCGTTATTCACGAAGCTTGTAGTTGTGAAGATGGCATTGTCCGATTTGAGCAATTTACCCGTGATGTGCAAGTAACTTTTACTTGGTAAAATACGAAGATCTTGATTTTGTACAGTGATGCGAATTTCATCGCTATTATCCAGTGCCGTCGAGGTATATGGTTGATGTGCATGGATCTCATAGTGAGCGATGGAATCTTCAAACACCTGGGGGAGTTTGATATTCAGGCTTTCCTCCATGGTATTCACCAGGCGAATAAGATTTTTACTTGACAAAAACGTTTTTTCCACTTTTTCTTACGGCCAGACCGAGACTCTTGAGAAACTTCACGTTCTGAGGTGTTAACCCCTTGAAACCAGCATGCGAAGTGATTGAAGCGAGGCATGATTGGGGGCTTTTATAGGAGTAGCCAATCTTACGATTATATACTATGCCCATGATTATACAATAGATTTGATGTGTAGCCTGATGGTAATTGTTTCGCCTCTAAAATTCACCAAGTCCCCGTCTTGATCAACGATTCGGAGTTGTAAATCGGTTATCGTTTTTACAGACACTGGTAAATAAATAACTTGCGATGGTACTTCGACAATTTTATACCCAGGGGGCACCACAGGAAAAAATTCATGAATTGTATGAACTTTATCACTGTTGTTGTATGCTCCAGTGGTGATATTACATTCAACTCGTAGAGCGTTCACTTTGAGAATGGCTACAGGCTGATCAGACTGATGAGTTTTATGGGCCTCTAAAACCCTAGGGGTAAAACCAAGAAGACGACCGATCGAATTTGCAGGCCTCAAGCCCAAATCCTTATTGCATGACACTTCACTCCGTAACGTGTTATTGTTACTTCTGATTTTTATATCAATATTATCCTTTTCCACACTTCTTACAATAAATTTTGAGATATCATCGATCTCGTAACTTCCCGTCGGAATGGTGAGGATTGTATCACCTATGTGCAATTTATTATTGCTCGTATCAATGTTTGGAATGGAATTGAAAGTTAAAAATTCCACGAGTCCAAGAACATAATTCTTCTGAGGAGAAAGTTCGATTGGTGGAAAATATTGCACCTCCAACACGGATGATACCCCTGAGATTGTCAATGTGAATGAATCACCCATGATTTCTGAACATCGACTAAGTAAAAGTCATCAACGTTTGCTCTTATATAGGCATCCATTGAGAAATGCCAAACATAAATGTCCACAATTGAAGGTATTCCAGTTCTGGAAACGTTCGTGATAATATTTTATGCTACCAAATCCAAGGTAATTGAAGAGTTTTGTAGGAGGTTGCAGGTTCCCGAAGCTATCGAAATAGGTAACATCGTTCCCCACTTTCTTGTAGGCAACCCAATGAGTTCCAGGACCCTTCTTGTCATCCAAATTGATGATGGCTGACTCATTTTTCAATGGACCATTTTTCGGTAGATCATTGCGCATGAAAACACCACGGAAATGGGGAATTTCCATGAGTTTTGCATACTTTCCAATATCCCCGTCAGTCAGAGCCCTGCGTGGTAGCATCTTTAATAGTTTTTTGGCTTCAAATACAAGCCCATTCCCTTTTTATAAGGTTTAAGATGTAAACCTCTGCCGAGTGCGATAGCCTCCATAGTTTCATTATGTCTCTTATTTTCGGCGAGTTGTTGTTTGGCGGCTTTGGCACTATTCACAGCTTTAGCAATTCCAGCAGCTCCTCCAGCTAATGCCCCCGTGGCACTCAATCCGGCAAATAATGGCACGAGAAATGGTAAGATTCCCCCAATTTTTGATGGAACAGGAATAACTCGTGGAATAGTAACTCCACTTCTCCCTCCGACCTGTTTGATGGCTACTCTTGCACCGTTGAGTGCCGTTCTAATAGCCTCATGTGACCCATTATTCAATTTGATTGACTTCTTGGCAGCTCTGATGATTGCCCCAATTGTGACTCGCTTTTTAGTTTGTCCTCTCCTCTTCTTCTTCTTAGCCACACGTTTTTTCACTCCCATACCTAATTTTTTTCTAGTCTTCATGGCAATGCCAGATTTTTTCACGCATGTGCCTGATTTTTTCACGCCCATGCCTAATTTTCTTACATCCGTGCCTGATTTTTTCACACCCATGCCTAATTTTGTTTATTGGAACCTCTTGATGACATGAAGTATTATCCATTCTCAGACAATGAGGAAGTTATCTCGGTAAATAATGCAAAAGAGCATTCACTGTTCATATTCGACGATGTAGCATGCGAGAAACAAAATAATATCAAGGCATATTTTTGTATGGGGAGACATAAAAATGTTGACAGTTTTTATTTGTGTCAGTCATATGCTCGCATCCCAAAACATTTGGTGCGTGACAATGTCAATTTTTTCGTATTATTTATACATGATGAAATGAATTTAAGGCATATTTATAACGATCATGTGAACACAGATATGTCATTCGAGAAATTCAAAGAATTGTGCTCAGCCTGTTGGAAAGACAATTATACTTTTCTAGTTATCGATAAAGATAGTGACGTTGATGGAGGTCGATATAGGAAAAATTTCGATTGTTTTATTCGAATAAATAACAGTTGTGGGGGAAGAAGTAAACAGTTGTGAGATAGATTCCAGCGAGTCAACATGCCTCCCCACAAGGGTGAATTATCCAAACAACAAGAGCTTTTACGTCAAATTTCGAATGCGCGAAAAGCTATTCAACGAAAACATAGCCTGTTGAAATTAGGCAGAGATAATGTTGATGAAGCAATGAATGAAGTTCTCAAACCCATTGTGAGACCGCTTCAGGAATTAGCCGCTCGAAATCTGAAATCATTCGATGACAGTAGACAAAAAATTGAATTGACTGATGATAGAAAGCAATCCACTGATTACAAGAATCAACGAAAACTCAGATATAGGAGTACCCCAAGGCAGATGTTGTCGCGTAGAGATGCCTCTGAAGACAGTTATGGGACTACAGCTGACGATTCTTCATTTGATTATACTCTGTATGAGACTATCATTCCATCCTTAGGAAATTCACATGATGCTACTATACTTCCAGCCATTGACAGCTCACGCATTCTGAGTAAAAGTTCAAAGACCAGCACTGAAGAGATAGACACAGGAGAAGATGCCAACACTCTTGCAGGGGAATATTTGGCACAAATCAACACAACAAAATCGGACAAGGCTTATGGTGTTCGCAAACTTACACATAATTTTATGATTGGAGACTCTCCCATATTTTTTGAAGATGAATTTATTAAAGTAAAAACCATGAAATACGCTTGTACTGAGGGATTATTGGAGCTTCTTTTCATGAAAAATCCTGATAACACTCTAATTAGTGAGAGTGATATTGATGCATATAAGAATATCATACTTGCAACTAATGGGCATCAAAAAAATTATAAATCTCGCGGAGGCATCCGAGAGCTGAATGGTGAGAAATATGATAAANTTGATAATACTCTAATTAGTGAGAGTGATATTGATGCATATAAGAATATCACACTTGCAACTAATGGGCATCAAAAAAATTATAAATCTCGCGGAGGCATCCNAATAATGCAAAAGAGCATTCACTGTTCATATTCGACGATGTAGCATGCGAGAAACAAAATAATATCAAGGCATATTTTTGTATGGGGAGACATAAAAATGTTGACAGTTTTTATTTGTGTCAGTCATATGCTCGCATCCCAAAACATTTGGTGCGTGACAATGTCAATTTTCTCGTATTATTTAAACAGGACGAAATGAATTTGAGACATATTTATAACGATCATGTGAACACAGATATGTCATTCGAGAAATTCAAAGAATTGTGCTCAGCCTGTTGGAAAGACAATTATACTTTTCTAGTTATTGATAAAGATAGTGACGTTGATGGGGGTCGATATAGGAAAAATTTCGATTGTTTCATTCGAATAAATAACAGTTGTGGGAGGAAGAAGTAAACAGTTGTGAGATAGATTCCAGCGAGTCAACATGCCCCCCCACAAGGGTGAATTGTCCAAACAACAAGAGCTGTTACGTCAAATTTCCAATGCACGAAAAGCTATTCAACGAAAACATAACCTGTTGAAATTAGGCAGAGATAATGTTGATGAAGCAATGAATGAAGTTCTCAAACCCATTGTGAGACCGCTTCAGGAATTAGCCGCTCGAAATGCGAAATCATTCGATGACAGTAGACAAAAAATTGAATTGACTGATGATAGAAAGCAATCCATTGATTACAAGAATCAACGAAAACTCAGATATAGGAGTACCCCAAAGCAGATGTTGTCGCGTAGAGATGCCTCTGAAGACAGTTATGGGACTACAGCTGACGATTCTTCATTTGATTATACTCTGTATGAGACTATCATTCCATCCTTAGGAAATTCACATGATGCTACTATACTTCCAGCCATTGGCAGCTCACGCATTCTGAGTAAAAGTTCAAAGACCAGCACTGAAGAGATAGAGACAGAAGAAGATGCCAACACTCTTGCGGGGAAATATTTGGCACAAATCAACACAACAAAATGGGACAAGGCTTATGGTGTTCGCAAACTTACACATAATTTTATGATTGGAGACTCTCCCATATTTTTTGAGGATGAATTTATTAAAGTAAAAACCATGAAATACGCTTGTACTGAGGGATTATTGGAGCTTCTTTTCATGAAAAATCCTGATAACACTCTAATTAGTGAGAGTGATATTGATGCATATAAGAATATCATACTTGCAACTAATGGGCATCAAAAAAATTATAAATCTCGCGGAGGCATCCGAGAGCTGAATGGTGAGAAATATGATAAATATATTTCACATTTTGCTGGATCAAAGTACTCTGGCATGGGGCTTTTACCTACTTTCATGAGAGCTCAGCGACTCAGCAGAGTGGACTACATTTATTGGGATGATCCAAATGAACTTGTGGACCGTCTTCGATTACTAGTGGCATCACAAAGAGCTGGAAATCCTAGTCATGATAACGAAATTATATCAATTATTGAAGAACTTCGCGAGGCGGGGATTATATATTAGAGTATGCACATTGCCATCTGTTGTCATTTGCGAAATGAGTGTTGACGTGTTTGGTCGACACTTGACGTCTGATAGTGGCTGCCACAATCGAGGCCCACCTGGTGTTGGTTATAAACTAACTGCAGATGGTAATTATAATCTTCGCACGATGCTGTAACTCTAGAGTCTCTAAATATAAAAATGAACGAATTGCAAATTGATATAAAAGACAAGCGTGCGGATATTAATAAAAGAATTGGTAGATTAATGAGACTAGTGGAAAGAATTCCGAGCGATCCCAAAAATGTCGGAGAATAAATTGGATGTTGTGACAGAATTACATCGTCCAGCACGAAGAAATTATCCTCGGCGACGAGTCAACATTCGTGATCTGGATGAAACATGGCAGGCAGATTTGGTGGATATGACGGCTTACGCGAAAAGCAATAATGGAAATAGATTTTTACTGACTGTAATCGATATTTTTTCCAAGTATGCGTGGGCTGAGCCGATAAAAAGAAAAAATGCTCAGGATGTGACGAGAGCTATGAGTTCCATTCTCCAACGGGGGCGTGTGCCGAAACATTTGCATGTTGATGGTGGGAAAGAATTCTAGAATTCTGAATTTCAAGCATTAATGAAAGAATATAATATCAATGTATATTCCACATTCAGTAATTTGAAGGCGTCCATATGTGAACGATTCAATCGAACATTGAAGAGTAAAATGTGGCTACAGTGCAGGTTGCGTGGAAATTACAAGTGGATTGATATGTTACCGGACCTCATACGTGAATATAACCATAGAAAACATCGAACTATTGGTATGAGACCTACTGATGTAACAACAGAAAATGCAAAAAAATTACGCCTTATTTACGCCGACTTTCGTGTGAACAGTAGAAGACCGAAATTTCGCGTGGGTGATAAAGTTCGTATAAGCAAAGCAAAACATGTTTTTGAGAAAGGATATAC
>NW_021680560.1:289909-290683 GCF_001412515.2 Diachasma alloeum
GATTATAAAAATGAATTAATTAGTGGCAGTTTCTATGAGGAAGAATTACTGAGGACGAAACATCCAGATATATATCTCGTAGAAAAAGTTTTGAAAAAAAAATGGAAACAGACATTATGTTAAATGGCTGAGATTCGATAGCAGTCATAACAGTTGGATAAATATTGAACAATAAAAAACAAAATGGGGGTGGGGGAGTAGCGAGAACTATATCAGCCTCCACTCATCTTTAAAATCATCAGTTTAGTGTGTTTGTTGAGCTAGACAACATGATCGTGAAGGTTATTGTGTTACAAGTCCTCGCGGTGACACTCTGTCAGGCTGTGGATTTCCTGAACACGGGAATTCATAGTCAAAGCGGGTTGCATTATGAAGTGGCAGGCAGAGTACGTTTCACCACTGCAGAGTGGCGTCTTGCAACTCATATTGACTTAAGAAAATTCATTTCTCAAAGACCGTTTGTGACACGAGAAATGCTGGAAAATATGAATCAAACATGTAAATCCCATACTGAGGATGAAAAATGTATGACCGTTCTCAGTAGTAGGCATAGGCCCGTTCTGAATCAAATGTGGGCGAGGGGGTGTGCGGGGGGGGGATGACTTTACCGACCGGAGGAGAAATTTTCTTTACCGACGGCTGGGTATGCATAGGCCCCATCTGAATCAAAATGTGGGCGAAGGGGGGGGGTGTCCACGCCGAGTGCCAGCTGGAGGGAGCGCGCGCCCAGAGTGGGGGAAGGAAACTCATCGCGACAATGCATGAGTTTTTTTT
>NW_021680560.1:293953-294685 GCF_001412515.2 Diachasma alloeum
ACAAAAATGCATTTCAATAAACCCATTTACGTTGGTTTCTCAATCCTGGATCTATCCAAAATATTCATCTATGATTTTCATTATGAGTGCATTAAGAAAGAATTCGGTAATGAGGCTAAACTTATGTACACCGACACAGACAGTCTTCTGTATGAATTTCAAGGACGTGATATTTATGAATATATGAAGGAAAATATTTCCAAATTCGACACATCAGATTATTCAGAAGATAATGCATTCGGGATGCCACTTGTGAATAAGAAAGTACTGGGACTTATGAAGGATGAATGCAATGGCAAAGTCATGAGTGAGTTCGTAGGATTGAGAGCAAAACTGTATACATTCAAAATTCACGGTGATGAGAGAGCAAAGAAGCGTGCTAAAGGAGTGAAAGGATCAGTATTGAAGAGGATTACGTTTGATGATTATAAAGACTGTCTAGATAATCATAATAATATTGTTAAGTCACAATATTTGATCAAGAGCGATAAACATGAAGTTAGGACTGTTGAGCAAAGGAAGTTAGCTTTAAGTTGGGAAGATGACAAGAGAATATTGTTACCAGACTCTTACGATACTATACCATATGGTTATTGTAAATAAAATAATGATAAACATTCCATAATAAAAAAATGTATAAATCTCTGTAAATTATGTTTTTTATTTGCCACTGATTTAATTTCAATTCATTCTTATTTATCCAAGTATTATGGGAATCATCGAAACCAAGCC
>NW_021680561.1:0-218 GCF_001412515.2 Diachasma alloeum
GAACCGGTCCAGAGTCGTCAGTATTGGGATTACGTTGGCATCGAGAGAAAGATACTCTATCACTGGTGAGTCCACGTGTCAATCAAGAGGAGACATCGATTGTCACCAAAAGGATAATTCTCTCATTCACTCAGCAATTGTTCGATCCACTTGGAATGATCTGCCCCGTTACCATTTGTCCCAAGATTCTCTTGCAACAGGTCTGGGCTAAGGATCTA
>NW_021680561.1:2522-32582 GCF_001412515.2 Diachasma alloeum
AAGTGTGATAAAAATATTACAAATTTTCTGAAAGAGCCTTCATTTATACAATTGTCTTACTGCGTTCTGCCAACGGATTTATTATTTTGTTTCGGATCCTCAGGCTGCCATTTGCTACGGTAATTATACATTATTCATCCTAACTCCTATATTGACATCATTCAATCATGTATTTATATCAATTTCTCATTAATGAATACATGGAATTAAATCATTTTATTCAAATTTAGGTACTACTAAGCCATATCCATAGCCATTCATTAAAATTTAATTCATTGATTCAGTTTTTTGATTTTCCAATTTTTTTTAAATTCAGTTATAACACGATAATTCTAAAAAATGTTCTAAATTCATTGAATGACGGCTTAAAGAATTTGTTTGGATATTGTTCTGACCGAGTTCGAAGATGGAGANTATACGAGAAGAAAAAAATAGAAAAAAAAACTATACTATTTGCAATACAAGAGCAATTTCCCACTTGCTTTTCTTTTCTTTCAACCAAAATTCAGAATTTTTGGATGTCCCTAAGTAATGGGGCATCGAGTTGAAATGTCGAAATGAAAATCGAACAAAAAGTCAATCTAAATAACATTTGGCAGATAATGAACCCGACCCTTAATGACATTGGAACAAATATTTTACGCTATAATTGAATTAATTTGGAGCATGATATTCAAAGTTATTCCCGGAATTCTGATTTTCACAAAATACCAAATTTTTTGAAATTTTCCAGTAAATCAAAATAACGATTATTGCGATCACCTTCACCTTCGAACTCAGTCAAAAGGACATTCAATCAATTTTTTTAAGCCATTATTCAATCAATGCACAACCTTTTTTTTAGTTATCGTGGAACAACTGATTTTCGAAGAAATTAAAATAACTAATCGATGAATTGAATTTTAATTAATGGCGATTGATAGGGCTTAACACTGCCTTCATTTGGAAAAAAAAATTAATTCTATCCATTCATTAGTGAATAATTGAAGAAAAACAATATTAAATACGTACACACAACAAACATATGTCAGGAAGAGGTTTAAAAATTGCATTTTCAGACTTTTTTAAATCTTACTGGGTAAATATAATACTATAAAAAATCCAACACTTGAATTTCAACGATTACGAAGCTCCCATCCGGGAGCAAAAAAAAAGAAAAAAGTATTGTTAATTTCAGCAATTATTATTGATTGAAAGCTCCTTTTTTCTGTGAATTTTTTTCTTCACATTATGAAAACAATTCTAGCCCCCTTTACAGCTATCAAATTCCTCATTGACATACCTAATGAATATATGAAAAAACTTCAAAACGAGAAATTGCATGTCCTTCATTTTGACGAGGGTATACACTAAATTATGTTTTATTTTTCAATCGCGATTATCTATAAAACATAATTTTAAACAAGTGGAAAATTTGTTTTTTTTTTTCTAGGAGCATAGCTGTTTTTGTTAATAAATTAGTAATATGTTTTGGAATGGTCATCTTGCACGTATTTTTTTTCATTCTAAGGGGCTATTCTACTTTATCCTACTTTATTGTCCACTTTTTTTAAATCCGAATTTCACAATTTTTATTGAAAATTGTTAGGACTTTTCGTGATGACATTGATTTTATTCCTATAAATGATTGTTTTTATTTCCAATATATTGGATCTGCCATAAAAATAGTAAAATTCTGAACAAAAAAGGAAAAAATTGCATACATCAAGGGCCCATTTTTTTTATTATCGTCAAGGTGAACGTTCATAGTGACAAATTTTATAAGAAAAATACAAATAGAAAAACATTGTGACGTAATCGCTGAAAATCGAGTTTTTTAATTATTATATTCCACAATCAAGGGAAATATATTTATCCTGCATGTCAATGAAGCTAGAGGAAAGATGAAAATTTGGAAGCCTAAGAAATTAAATCCTGTTCATTAAAACGCGAGTTATATATTTTTTAAAATAATAAATGAACATGAAAAAAATTGAGTTCATACCGAAGTAGAAAAAAAAATAAAAAATTGAGGAATACCTTTTTGCCCATTCCAAGCTCAGTGAAAAATCCCTGTCAAATTTTTCTGAGAGATTCTCACATGATTTTGTCAGTGTAACTCAATACAAAATCGATGAAAACAAAAATGTTAATGGAGTTGTTATGTTGTACCGCAGTCTTGTTTGACCCAATGTATCATTTTGCCCCGGTTTCTCCCACAACATCTGCATTTCAGAAATTTCATATTTGATACATAACTTGGAGGAAGAATTCATTCAACTATGGCATAATTGGAAGGTGAAGAGCAATTTTCCCTCATTCTCAGTAGGTCATTCACTGAAAGTATTAATGAATCCCAAATTAGGGAGAAACACTGACATTAATTGACACAAAAAAATACGTCATTTTATCGATGATTTTTGGTGAAATTTTCAATAAAAAAACATCGATTTATGCCGTCATGATTGGAGTGATCGTGATATGATTTTTTTCTTCAATATTTTCGTCCGAAGCCCACCTTTTCAGAATAAAATTTATAAGAAAATCTCCCACATCGACTTTTTTAGGATATAGATTCAGCGTGGAACAGCTCGTCTATACAAAAGTGAATTGAATGGAATGTCATCCCCACAATTGCTTAGAAAATTCAATCTATTATTGGAATTTTAATGATCGTCTTACATGAAAAATTCGATTTTATTCAATTGCCAAGGTAAACAAAAAATTTAATGAACAATTCCATTTACAGAATGGATTTGCAAGTTAGCTGGAGAAGGAGAAGTCATTGACCGCGCCTTGTACATAAAATGTATTAATAAGGCTGCTGGTAACAAACGTAAATAAAAGTTCCTGGAGGTAAAGATATGAAACTAATGTTACGAATATGAAAAGATGTGAAAAGCTAATTATAAGAGGTTATAACTAATTTTAAAAAGTTAGTGTCCATCTGGTGTGGACACGAAATGAGTTGTGGTGTTGTAATGCTAAAAAAAAAACGAGAGAATTGAGCAGTTAATTTTAAGGAGCGTGTGAGGATCAATATGAGGTATTCCATACCGAATGAATAAACGACTGACCCTCACCCGCTTGAAAATTGATGGCGATTCTTTCTACGATTGGGGGGCTTGAAAAACTATGTCTTAAATTTTTTCAGATTTTTTCGACAGCCCAGTTCGGAGATATAATTTTCTTAAATTTTATCCGTTTTTTGTTTCATTTCATTTTCAACTCGAATTCTACTCATCCGATTTAACTTTATTAGGGGTCAAAATTTTCCATTTTTCATCACCTATAAGAATATTCTTAGCAAAGATTTTTTTTAATTTCTAGATGCTCAAAATAATGAATTTTCAAAAAAAAAGTTGAAAAAGTTGAATTTTGCAAATTACGTCACGATTGATTTTTTTCCTATTTTTTCCATCAATTCTTATAATCAAATCGACTATTTTGAGCCGCCATACATGTTGGGTTTCATCCGGGATATATTTTATTTTCAATTTTTTCTCTTCGAAATTCCACAAATTTGGTGAAAACATCCCAAATGACTTTGATGATGTATCGAAAAAATATGTAATATATACATTTAAATCGACTTCATACTGTTTATAATCAAAGTCAATCAACGCGCTTTTGGGGTATTTCGAGCGAATTCGCGGAGTTTTGAAAAGAAAAAATTAAAAATAAAATAGATCCGGGATGAAACCCAACATGTATGACGGCTCAAAATGCTCGTTTTTATTATAAGAATTACTGTTAATTTTTTTTTTTAATCAATCGCAACGTATTCAGAAAAATACAACTTTTTCAATTTTTTTTTTCGAAAATTTGTTACTTTGAGCATTTAAAGATTGGAAAAAAAATTTACCAAAATTATTCTTATAGGTGGTAAAAAATTGAAAATTTTAACTCTTAATAAATCGGAATCGAACGAATAGAACTCGAGTTGTTGAATAAAAACCGATAAAATTAAAAAAAATCATATCTCCGAACTGGGCTGCCGAAAAAATCTGAAAAAATTTGATAGTTTTTCAAGCCCCCTAATCGTAGAAAAAATTGCCATCAATTTCCAAGAGGGTGAGGTTAATAATAATTAATTATTAGTTTTAAGAGCCATGACAAAATATTATGTTTTGGAAACAGAATAAAATTAGTAATTAAAATCTTTTCAAGTTAATTTCTGTTTTTTTTTCTCAGGAAAATACGAACAAAATTATTATGTAAAAAAAATTGGAACTTCGTTCCAATAAAATACCGTCGTAGAAAAGTAAACAGAATGAAATTTATGGAAAAATCTGTTGTGTTTCTCTACTCAATATTTTTTTACAAGGAAAAACAGGAACAGCTTGCGATATTGGCCAAAAATCAATAGAATCTCCTATAGAAAATTTTCTAGATTTTTCTATTACTTCGCGGTTGGGGCGAAGGGGAAGAAAGGGGAATGAATCGGCGCTATCACAGGCCTGGCTAGGACTGGTAGAAATTTATCGTAGAGGATTCAATGGGCGCGTTTCGCAATCGACGTAGTAGCAGTAGCAGTACTGCAACCCTATCTAATTTTGCTTTACTGCAGCTACGGTAGTTGATTCCGAAACGCACCCAATAGGTCTAAGTAGGTTTTGCTCCTGTCCTTTTTGGTCCTAAAGAGTGCTGAAATGGGACATAACCAGAGGTGAATAGGCTTGGGAAACCATGGGAAAGAGACCTCCTAAAACCTATTCGGTTCTCTTGAATCCTTCTGAGTCCTTCGAAGAAAAATTCTAAGCAGGACTTGTCAGAACCAAATATTCGACTCGGGATAGATCCAACTATGCCACAAAATACAACTGCCTCTTCACAAATAAGATCTGTTTTTCCTCTCTTACTCCCTCAGATGTTTTTGTTTTTTCTCCCGGGGCTATCCGATAAAGATGTTCAATTTTTATATCTGATGAAACCGGCAAAAAAAATCGCAGTAGATGTCAACGTGAGTCATCTATTTAAGTACAAATGTGTATATATGTATGTATATCTACATGATACGATAGTATCCGTGCTGCTTTTTCCATTCTTTACCCTATCTCTTTCTCATTCACTGAATTTAAATTTATCGTCTGGTGAAGCTTTGAGATACGGTGGCATTATTAGTCCAGCAGTGGCAACAACGGATGGGCGAAATAATATTGGGTCTCTTCCCAGGTTAAAACCAGATGGCTTTGATTCTGAATACTAATTCGGCGGATACTCGTCTCTTCAACTAGATAGAATCTTGGGTGTGAATCAATCGACCTGAAAACCTGAATATGCAAGATTTGGAATTTATTCGTTGAGGTTTAATCTTCATTCTCACGATAGCGTACGGAGTCTGGTGTGGTCATCGAGCAATCGCCAGAGTGGATGGAATTGCGGAGGAAATAAACGGACTAGAACACGAGTAGAGAATCGAGGCGAAAAAAGAAAGTCCGAGATAAATAAAAGGCAAATGAGAAAATTCTTCAATTTCGGCGAGGGCTGAAAAATTCCCAATAACATTCCTATCGAAGCTTTACCATTCTTAAACCAATCTCCCGGCTTAGGTCGGGTTAGTGCAAGTTTGGAAAGAAGGTAGAGTGCACTAGTTCCTAAATTTGAAGCACAAATTCGAAATTCGTATTTCAATGTGATTAAATGTTGAGGAGAGCTGAGTCAAGTCTTGGATTTTTATGAATGGGATGATTACTGACAAAATGAACTATGTGCGGGAAATGGCGAAAGTTTTTCGGTGTAGCAGAGTAAGTTCACTTAATATTGTTTGGGAAAATCTCTCATTTCTGAGATAATTTAATGAGTGATGAAATGACAATGAGTGATAAACGACTCAACAGAATAGAGGCGTCGGCTCAAATTGTTTCTTTTCTAATTCAACTTTAGAGACTTTTCTTGTTTTGGTCCCTGTGATTCTTAAGACTTTACTGTTGTCGTCTCTAGTTTTGGCAAGTTTATCTGAACCAGTCCACGCATGAAGCTTGTTATATACAAAATTTAAGTCTCATTTAAATTCAAACACCAATCAAAATACGACGTAAATTTTTATATTTAGTCCAACGTCAAAAGCAGAATGAGCAGAGTTGCCGAGCGAGGTGTAAGAAACTTTTATGCCACTCATGCCTGAAACCGGCTGGATTACACACTAGACGCTTCGCGTCTCGTGTCTAATTCAGCCGGTTTCAGGCTTCGTGACATATAATTTTGTTCAGTACTTGTTGGGAAATTTCGTCCTTAACGTGTGTGGTTACATCACTCGCCTTCGGCTCATGCTGTAAACCCCACACACATTAAAGACGATATTGCCCCACACGTGCTGAAATATACTATTTCCACCCATACCGGAGTATGATGAAACAATCGCGCGCGCTTACTGTCTCGCACAGTCATGTAATAGTACCAATTTTAGGGTGCCACAGTTCCCCTGTAGCGTGATGAGATCTACTTTATTCTGTTCGAGGCCCTGTTAAGCCGACACTGACATCACGGCTCTCACTACTCACCAACAGGGCACAGAGTGGGGCAACTCTTTCACCCTTTCACCTCAGAGGGCTAAGATGTCGACCTAAGCATTCCCGTGAAGACTTTTAACCAAGAAGTTACACCCGTTTTTACCTCAGTCGTGGTATTAGGGAAGGGTAGGGCAAAACAGACCCTAGGGCAAAACGGACCACTGACAGAAAATTGATAACGACACTTGTCTATAAAACCCCTTTGACGGTTATGATCCGAGAAACTCACTTTTAATTTAACACATTCAGTGTTTCTGATTTGAAGGAAAGAAAAAAAACAAACACTACCAATTTTCTGTCAGTGGTCCGTTTAGCCCTACCCTCCCATAACGTGAATAAAGTCACACCGCAGGTCTTCCAATTTTTCCTTTTATCAACAATGACGTGTGCCGTTTTTCTTAGTTTTAGGCTTATACCGTACAGTAAACCGAGTAAGTGCGTATCAGGAATTATTGACAGTAATCAACTATTCTTTTCTAATCCCGACAGTCACGCACATCATCATAGTCATTAGTGCAAACATACTAAGCCCGATTTATATATTTATAGATAA
Organism: Diachasma alloeum; assembly: GCF_001412515.2. NCBI lineage: Eukaryota > Metazoa > Arthropoda > Insecta > Hymenoptera > Braconidae > Diachasma > Diachasma alloeum. The sequence goes on from NW_021680561.1 coordinate 9,567, forward strand.
TTTGAAATAATAGTATTTAGTCGAATTGTAATATTGTAAAAATCCAGGCCTCACTCGATCCTTAAATTGATTTTAAAGGTAATGATCCACAGAAAAATTCACTCTCACGCGAGAAACGTCCGCTGTAAGACAAAAATTTAATTTTGAATTCAATTCGAAGGACAGTTCGCGTCGAATCCACCCTGAAATTCGTAATTGCAGGAATTTCCGATTACACAGAATTCCTTCAAGGTTGCGAGTTCAATTCCAATTCCTGGAATTGAACTCGCAACCTACTTCCGTATATATGTATACGGAGAGAAAAATTCAATAAAGATTACCAGAAAAACAACGTAAAAATTACGTTTCGAAACGTAATCCGCGAGCGGAGTAAAATTCAATAAAAAGTGAGTCAGAACTGAAATTATACGAATCGCCACGTAAATTCTACGATTTGTTTCGTAAAAATTAACCACCCGTCTGATGACTCACCGCTGTGGGGCCAACAATTCGTTCCGTAATTTTTCCCCAACGATTGAGAAATTTTATGGAACGGAACGTAGAAATAACAGCTTCATAAAAATTGTTGAACGTTCAAGAATTTTTGATTTTGAAAGCACAATAAGTCGGCAAGTTTCTGTAAGATTTTACTTCTTCGGGAAAAATTACGTGACAATTTCGTACTTTGTTCGGTGATGAACCTGAAAATTCACTGGACATTTCAGATTTCTTCTCTTCCATTTCTATAAAAATTGCCGGAAAACGATTCCCCCTTGCGGATTACGTGAATTGTTCCGTAATTTTTACTGAATATTTCTCTCCGTGTAGCAGCTAGGCATGCTATTGCTAAAGCATAGTGCCCGACTTGTTCTCAAGAAATTGCGGCACTATTAGAAATTTTCTGAAATTTAACGAACAGGTGCACTTGAATTTTCAGTGTTGTAAACTTGAATTCAATTAAATATTAGGTTGCTCATGAAATTTATGATTTTTCTGAGAATTGCCATAGAATATAATTTTTTCATATTCAGGATGCTTAGCCAGTGTCGGTACATTGTCGGTAAATGTATTTTTCTTTTCATGGTCAAGGAAAATTCTGTAATTTTTTCGGCTGATAGCAGAACATATCAAACTAACTTTTCTAACGTTAAAAAAAATGAATCGCATTAGTCTCGGCTCAAATGAATAAACTAATTTTTCCTTATACATGGGCTGTTATGAAATTTATGTTCAAATTGATAATTCACCTACTAGAAGACTCTAAAAATAGAAATAAAAATAGGAGGTAATGTGTAAAATCATACTAAATCCAATGGCCAGAGAAAAATCCGGGGTACCCGGACAAAAAGAGAAAATATTTGAATGATTCTATCCCACATAAGCGCATGTTAGCGCATTTGGTGCATTTTGTCTATTTCATTTCTAAATAATGAACATGGGTTGGTGGATTGAAATTTGTATCAAAGTGAAGGGAATATCTTCATCTCTCAGTTTTAAAAAAATCAATTTTTTTAAGTACTTGCGATTTTGGATAAACATCCTTAAGCGATCATTGATATTTCAATGATAGCTTAACTTAGCCTCATTGTAAAAATTCAACATTAAAGTCAATTGAATTTTCAGTAAAATGAATGTTCAGAACAATGATTGATAGAATTTCTACAATTTCCAATAATATTCATTGTAATGTGAAGCTGAAAATTGCAATTTCATCAAATATTCCAAAAATTGACTGATTTTTGAGAAACAATATGAACGGAAATTGCCTGTGGATCAGTCGTTATTAAAAAATTCATGATTTTTCCTTTGAAATTCACGAGTAATTTCCTAGCAGCGTGAGACGATTCATATTAATTCGTATCAATTCAAATACCACATAGGTTCTACTACGTGACGTCGAATGGGACTATTATATTCGTTGAAAATTGGATTGGGGGAATAGTCACTACAATGATTGAGCTATCTGGGTAATAAGTAATGTCAGGGGGAATTCTCAGTGGTCTTTTTTGTGGCAGAACCAATTGTGACAGAAAAAAGTTCCCTACCATTTATCCGTTGAATTGTGCATTTCCCAGATGATCAATTACATAAATTGGTCCATTTGTCATCTTGATGATTGAATTATTATAGATCACTCATAAATTCTGCTATGAAAAAACATTAAAAGTCTGTTTTTTCACACAAAAACAAGTTCTACAACAAAGTCTCTCGACATTGTGCCCAGAAATCATTCACTTCCTCTCTAATGACTGTAATTTCCGAAAAATTTGACATTCATTTCTACTTTTTCCACTTCTTGACTACTACATTAATAAAATCCCTCCTAAAAAATCCATATAAAATATCGATTTTTGCTCACTCGTTGTCATCAAAAATCACTTCTTATTATCCCTGATAACCACCACACTCCGAATTCAAGCCAGTTCTCTTATCTCCTCTCGTTCGAACTCTTTTCCCTGATTTCATTCCTCCAGCAGACTCTTCATTAACGACACAGCCAAAGCTCTAACTGCTCGTATCGATTCCTCTCCATTAGCTGTTAAAGCTCTCCCTTCGAGGTAGAGAAAATACGGTGATGGGAAAGTTGCTCTGCTCTCATGTATAGAAATCTGTGTCGTTACTCCATCATCGTGACATTTCGAAAAGAAAAGATATTGTATTTTCAAATATGGTTTCTGACAATTTTATCTATTAATGGAAGAAAAAAAATCTATCTATTAATGATTTTTTCAGTGGATATGTCATTTTTACCTAGATTATCTGGGAAATCGTAGTTAAAATTGATCACCAGATTCCACAATCAACGCCTCGCAGGTTCAATGCGATGCTTGGAACTGTTAAAAACAATCATTCAACTATTTTTCGATTATCTTGACAATTGCAAGGGTTGCGTGACGCCTGCGTTGCGTTCATTGTGGAATTTCATTAACTCAGTCGATTGAATGCTCCGACTAGATTTCTGAAATCTTGTCAAGAGTGAAAATATTTATGCGGTAAAGAGCAAATTTGGGGTAAAAAAAGAGGACAGCCTCTTTTTGCTGGGAATTTCTTCCGCTATTTCTCACCCCTGGCTCGCAAATAAAACCCAAGATACGGAACCTGAATGCCACTGATGACAGATGAAATGATAAAAGTCATAAGCGAACAGGGAGAAATATAAGAATAAACAGAAAAAGTAGGGGGAAAACTTTCATTAAACCTTAATTCAAACAATTTGTACAGGGTTTAACTGCTATTGGAAGGAAAGATAAAACGAAAGTAAAGCTCCGGAAAAGGACAGGAGTGTCGAGGGGCGAGGACGAGGAGAGATGACAAAGCATAAAGAAAAATGTGACTTGGACATAATTGATTGAAAGATCTTTTTTCCCTCTCCTTGGCAACATTTTCTTCGAGCCCTTCCTTATTCAACAGCTGTTTTGTCAGAAGAGGTAGTGTTTATCAGTCGAGTAAATTAAGATTGTTTCACTTTAAATTAAGACCAAAATTTGAATATTTAAATACGATTCAGAAAGTTGAGAAATGAATTGGAACATTCCCAAGAATTGTATTGAAACCTTCATTGAGATTGAATTTAATTTAAAAAAACATCAAGTATTCCCTAGCATTACCTTGTCTGAAAATCGGACGTTAAGTAGCCTTGAGGTCAATAATTCATTCAGATGTTAATCGATCAATGAGTAGAGTCAACGTTCCGGTTCTGCATCAGAATCCTCATCAGGACAAAACCCCCTTTTTTTAATTTTTGTTAGAATTGCTCCAAAATTTAACTGAGTTTATTGCAACATGTAGACTGTGTGGAGGCCGACTGACTCAAGAGGTTCTTTTTCAGTTGCAATTTATTTATATTATTGTTTCACAACCTGACAACGAGTTTTGCTCTTAGCAAAGTGGACCGTATCCGAAACCTCTCCCACAAACGCAATCCTAGACTCAGGTCTCGTTACAAATACCCCCAGCACACCTTATTTGAGAGTCTCGAAACTATCCGAAGAGAGAATATGGGCTCTAACTCCTGCACGGAGAAAAGTGAATGGTAGGGGTTACTTTTATATGGTAGAGGTTACCACAAATTATGGTAAAAGGGTTTCTAAGTCAATCTCAATAGTGATTTTTACTATATTCAACAGTAAAGCGTACTATGTTGTATAGGAATCAATACCATTCGAATATGGTAGGCATTACTATACAATATAGCAACGACAACCATTATTATAGGAAAGATTACCATGTGGATGGTAATCAGTACTATTTATACATGGTAATCTCTCCTTTTTTCGATATCATAGAAAATTCTAAAAATAGCCATCAAGACACAATTAAAATTGAATTATCGGTTACTCATCAACAAGTTACCATCACCTTTCTTCCCTGGTCCAGCTCTTAACAAGAGATTAGAATTAGATCCAAATTATCGTCATTTTCTGCCAGTTCTCCCGTCTAATCGATCTGGAGATATTACAATAGTAAGCTCTCTCAATTATTTGGGACATGATATCAGGGAAAACGTAATATTGATGATGCCTACCGAGGCTGGTCCTCAATTACATTTGATCAATATCGTAATCCTAGAGCCAAATAATCAAGTTATTCTTGGTACTCAACAATTTTAAGAATACTTCTTTGAAAGACATTTCCAATCCTATGAAATTGATATAAATGATAAGAGGTGGTCGACATTGACATTTCGACAAATGAAATTTTGTATCCTATCGTATATAGCTACCTCCGGGAATGGAAAGCAATACGTTCCGAAACGTTGGGTCTAAATTCTCACGCAAAGTTGTTGAGTTTAATTACTCACATTTGAATTTTTTAATAATTTTTATAGCACCGTAATGCCAAAAATTCTTCCAATGATTAGGTAAAATTTGGGGCAAAAAATCCCACTATTCTGTAGATATGTATATTCTGATATTAAAATACTCATGTAAATATGTTATTGTTAAATATGATCCTTACGATATTCGATATGATTAATCTAGGTATATTGATGATTATTGATAGGAAAGAATCCCACATTATAAGAAAATACTCTGTAATTATTGAAACAGCGTCGAAACCAAATACGTTAAATATAAATATATATCCCACTTGAAATTTCTATCTCATTATACTCATTACTCATCATTATCATGATATAGTTTAGTGATCATTATCTTTTATATTCGTGACATTTTAAGACTTTTTCACGTTTTACCATATAATATAGGTCATGTTACCATAGTGCATGGTAATCTCTCCTATAAACTATGGTGAACTTTACCAAACGACTATGGGTCCCTTTACCATAATTAATAGTATACTCTACCCTGTAATATGGTAGAGGGTACTATTCAATATAGTAATTTCTCCTATGTTCATAGGCTTCATTCCCATCGAGAGACTTATCATGGCCCATAGTATCTAATACCATACGCCATAGGAATCATTACCATAGCTTGTATGCTTCCTAAATTTTAGAAATACATACAAGTCGTAAATTTGACATGGGACTCTTTCCCATGGCTCTTCTTTCCGTGTGGGGAGGGCTTGTTCACCTCCAACAATAAATGGTGAAATTCTGTAACTCCTCACAGTTCATATCATTGCTTTATACTGTACCATCTCATCATGCACTCCATCTTGTAAAAACTACAGTACAGGCTTCCGTTCCGAGCGCTCAAGACCTACTCCCACCCTCGGCACTTTTATCACTTCTCGAATGTTTATGTTCCGTATGCTTCTTATAAGATACATGATGAACAATCCCCCAACATCAACTGCCATTCTATCACGCGGGTTATGTTTAGAGAGAAAAGGCAATGTGAGCGATACAAATTTAAAACATTAAACATATATATAAATTGATTAGTTATCGATATTCATTCAGTACAAATGAAAATTTCATTGAATTCGGGCACAACGAGCGAGGTATCTTATTTAAAACCGGCTGATCCCTATTTTTCTCTTCTCTGTATGGCGCGCATAGTGGGGGCAGACGGGTTCCCGGAATTCCACTCTCCTACTGTCCCTAAGGTATCTTAATGAAGCCTCTACTGTACCTTCTGTACCTTTCTGGATACTCATCCAGCAAAATGAACACACAGACTCTTTCTTTTTGTATCAACTATTGGGTACATAATAGTATATTGTGTCATTAGGACCGTAGACGGAGGTTTGCGATGAGTGCTGCCAACTCACACGAATCGCAAACCGACGTCACGGTCCGTATGACACATACTATTTTTTGTCATGAAGGCCCGTTGAAGGTGAGGGGGAGAGGAAGGGGAGGGGGCGCAGAAGCGGGGTCCAGGGGCCGCAGGCCCCGGTGGGGGGGGGGGGGGGGCGAGGCCCCCCCCACTGTAGAAAAACGTAATGACAAGTGAAGAGAAAATATTGAAGAAAAAGAGATGCAAAATCCTAAATTGAGATTCGAAAGAACGAATGCAAAAGTTGTAATTCACGGAGTCTGTCAAAAACATTCAAAAAACATCTAGATGAGAATGGAAATCTTCCTCCTCCTGAAATGGAAATTGCAACAAATTGAAAGAATAAAAAGAAGGATTAATCATTTTTCTAAATTTATTCTCATGAGAAAATCAACGTGTGAACATCTACAGTTTACAACTTTTCTTTTTCATCGTTCCTCTTCTTCTCACAACATACTCAAATTTTTCATCACATTTTAATAGAAATATATATATAATCTATTCAAAATAGATATATAACGAAAAAGTGAATATAATCTCTTTATTAAACAAATATTTTGACAATATAACCCTCAAGTTACGACTGACTCCCTAGCAACGGAATAACAACTCCTGATGTCATCGGCAATGACGGTGGCGCATCGTATTAGTGGTGAACGATCCGCCGAGTTTTCAAGCAAGTGACAGCGATAACCGCACACTTCATGTTGTATTCCTACGAAGGTTTTGTGGGTTGCCCATCTAGAAACTGTATGTTTTTATTGTCCTAGGGCTACTAACTCGAGTTAACCATACCTGTGCTTCGTTTAACGGACCTGGTCTGTTAAACGCCATTTAGCTTCCCTCAAGACAGCTATAGTAGGCGCTACCTAACGGGCCTGAATGACGAAAAATATAAATATTTGGCTGAAGGCCCCTTGGAACTTGCAACAAATTAAAATCGTTAAAAATAATAATATATTATTGTTTAATTTGAATTTACCACATTTTCGACCTTTAGCTCCTCGATTTTTTATATGGGTTTGACACGTTATTTTTTTGAGTTACTACGGCTAATTGACCTTATTGACTGAATAAGCTTTCATAATGTATTATCAACAATGATTTGTTTTCTTTTTTACTAAAATTTTTGAGCAATTTAAACGAGATTAAAAAAAGGGGTTTAGTCCTGATGAGGTTTCTGGTGCAGAACTGAAACGTCGACTCTACTTCTTGATTGATTAGCATCTAGGTGAATTATTGACCGCAAGGCCACTTAACGTCCGATTTATATCTGTTATGACGGTCAACAAATCTTCCACTTTTCAATTATGTGATCCATAAGAAATTTCATCGACTATACTCGACCGAATAATGCATGCTTTTTAATTTGATCATACGATCGACTTGGAGTGGAAACGAGCGTGCATCGAAATAACCGATAGAAATTCCATTCGAGGCTTCATATTCATTCTATTTGAAGAACATTTTATGATAAGGTGACAGTAAACTATAAACATAATTATGATTATTACCTCTATTTCGTAAAAAAAATGAAATGTTCGTAGAATTTTTGAATAAATGGAGTATATTAAATCAATAAATAAATCGAGATACGCGGTAGCGTATTGAGCAACGGAAAGTTTTGCCTCTGACTGTATAAAACTGACCAACCGCTACCGTATATCTATCCACGAAGCTACTACCCCCTCCACTACCTCCGAATCATATCCCAATCAAAAAGGCACAATCAGATGTCTATGAGAAAACTATTTTTAAATCGAATAAGGATGGGAAAATTCCATACCAAGGACGTTGGTGATGCTTCTACTGATTTTTTCCAATACTTATTCGATTTAGAAATATTTTTCTCACAGACATCTGATTGTGCCCCATGGCCATTCATTTGACATTTCTGACTTTTTTTTCTATTAAAACACATTTCAGACTTGGCTTTTTTTTTCATTTCTCTATATTTTTCAAAAATTTCTACTGTTCAGAAATACAAAGCTGTTCATAGTTGAGATGTAAGGGTCTCAGGTATCCACATTAAGGTATCAACGTGTCAGTTACCTCGTTATGCAATTTTCCCTCCTTTTCCCCTCAACCTAACGTAATTCATACTCATCTTACTTACCTAATTGTGTCCCCCCTTTTTCCGCCTCCTTACATTATGCTACACAATCGATATATTCTATATCTCCAGCATGTTTCTCATAAACGAAAAGATACATTTCTTTCTCCCCTTTTCATCCTTTCCTATTCAATCCTTTCATCCTTTTCTATTCAATCAACGAATCAACCTTCCAACCACCCACCAAATATAATATATATAAAACTCCTTCATATATAAATAACGCATACGTTTTAATAACACCAGTAGAAAATCCCTGTCCCGAATATTAATCAGTTAGTGCCGAGGTCATCATAATCCAATCAAGTTCAATAAATCTTCAGAAATTAGTCTTTAATTGTAAAAAATTTAATTTGTGATCAAAGCCATTGTGATTCAAAAAAATTGATAACAACTGTGGTTAATTTGTGAATCATCGAGTGACTATTGGATTAAAAACAACATTATTTGAGAATAAGACATCAACCCCAATTCAATTGTGGAGCCGCGAATTATTGTTTAAAATCCACAGAAATTATTAAGTTTTAATGTAATTAGTTGTAAGAAATTTTTTTTTTATTTGTAAAAAGGTAGCTTTTTCTTTATTTGAAATTGATAACGGGGAAATTTTTAATTATTCATTTGAACGATATCAAATCAAAATATTCCACGGAAATTGTAAAATGTACTCATTGAATTTATTATTGATTTCTTAGTGAAATTATTTGATAGATATTTTTAAATTCATAAATGAAAATAATCAATTTATGAATTACAAAAAAAGGTAATCAATTATATATAAAAAATAATTTCTTCATTTAATCATTTGAAAATTTTTAATTATGAAAACGACATTTTTGACGAATATGTAAAGAATTACTTTATTTAAATAGAATAAATTGTTAATTGTTTTGTGAAGTGTTGTGAATAAGTTATTACTAGATCAATTGAAAAATCACCCACCTATCCAAACTTATCTTCATTTGACAGACTTAAACGGTGATTATAATCAAGACTTCCAAAATCGATTTAAAAGGTGTGATGTATTGGGATCGATCAATACGTCGATTTAGAATATAGTTATATAATATAATAGTATAATGCTGGATGGTGGGAACGAGAAATATGATTTCTCTTTCCTGTCATTTAGACACTGGTCAGCATTCCCACGGTTTTTCAGGAGTCCAGTTCAGAACGATGAACTGTTCGACTGTTTGAGTCTTTGTCAATGATGACATGAGACAGTGTTAGTGGAGAAAACCGTGAGACTGCTTAGCTCAGCGAATTGGGGCTTTGCCAAGTTTTGAGGACTCCTTTAGAGTCAGAGTACGATCGGGAGCGAAGTGGAGCGGATCTCCAAGCTCATAAGTCTAAGTCCGATCTCTTAATAACGCGTTTACCGAACCCATCAATAACACTGTCGTGTACCGTAGTTAGTAGTTGAGTTAAATATACCATGCTTTTACCAGTTAATCGTGTATTTATCTTCGGTACAATACCTTCCAATTCCCTTATCATTCCCAACTTGAGTGAATCCCACGCAACAGTTAGTCGGTCAACATAGGGTACGACGGCCCTAGGAAAGAAAAGCTTATTTCTATTTGTGACTAGTCCCTGGGACTAGTCACATGTTAGATCACCCAGGATTAATGCGGTGGGTGATCTGACTCAAAACGTCACAAAGGTAAGTTTAAAAGGTAAGGTATGACGAAATAATCGTCATGATTTGAGAACCGTATGTGAAGGATTTGTTGAAGCAAAAAATGGCATTTTGGTGATGGGAGGTATAGGGAAAAAAATTATTCTTGTGTTTCGTTACCTCATAGGACTTTCATTGACAAATCATTGCTTCACATCACACGATCGATAATCCCGGAAATTCTCCGTAATCCAATGAAGCCAAATGTTTTCCTGTGACTTCATAACGGTGTTTTGGGAAAATAGGGACACTTAGTTATATATTAGAAAATTAGGTCAATAACAGGGAAAATTAGAGGAGTCCACTAGAGGTGATTGAAAGTAAAGAAACATTTTTTCCTAGCTAATGGGGAAGGATACAGGTACTCGAAGGGAAGAATTATTGAGGTAAGCATAACCAATGAAAAGCGGAAACGACTTTATCGGGGATTACATAGTAGGAGGAAAAAGAAAATCAGGTTCGTCTCAAGAATCTGGAAGGAAATCGACAATTTTCCAGACATAGCACAGTGAAAAAAAAAACTCATACAGAGAGTAGAGGAACTTTTGTTCTGTCGCCAATAAATTTTTATCCCGCCGATAATGAATTCTCACAGAACCATTAATTTTACCGAGTTCTTCAAGTATTTCGTCTTCAAGTATTTCGACTTCATAATGCTTTTCGCTTATAATGGACAAATTTTATCACGCTAATAATAACTTTGCTTCGGAAGTGAATTTTGTTTTCCTTTTTAGAACAATTCTATGGATTAGGTAGTAGCATATGCGTTGGTAATGTTCGCAGAACATTCTTTACTTTCGGTGAAACATGATGGCTGTCGTGATACACAAACGTGGAAATTTCGGCTTAGGTTTTGTTTTTAATTCATAAAAAGTATATCACCTCTGCATAGTCTCATTTTTTCCTGTTTGGGATAAGGAGAATAATGCGAGGAAACCGACGTGTTTTCATGAACGTATTGTTGGCGATATATATTTTTCAAGCACTCTTTGAGACTGTGCTGCCAGGGGAGAGCAGCTCTTACCGATCAGGTAACTCGTGTAGAAATTTTAGCCGCAATACGGGTATAGCGCACTCGGACCGAGAACTTCCCGAGTACAAATTTGGTGGGGGGTTCCCAACTTGCATTGAGAACCTATGAGTTTGTTGCGGATTACTAACTCACAGGTTGTACCTAACATGTAACCCGTAGGTTCCTAACGCAACTGTACACTGGTTTCGCACAGCGTGATGAAAATTTGTATTTACGTGGAAAGATTCTGTCAGGATCTTCCGTGAATTGTAAATTGGACCTTGGGGTTCTGCATAGTTGTGTTAAAGTTAAAACTAACTGAAAAATAATTGAATAAAGAGTATAGATCTTTCAAGATTTTGTTAGTGTTGGATTATATAACTCTTTATTTACTGAGAGCTTATTTGATGGGATTATGCGTACAAAAACGAATCGACGAAGAGAGTTCCGGAGAACGAAATATAAACATAAACAATGATTTCATAGCGAAACTGAACTGTGGGTTTTTTGTCTTCAGATGACGAAATGACGATGTTCTTTTGGTCTTTGTAACTGGCTTTTTAGTCTGCTGGAGCAGTTCGTAGAGTACAGACATTTCTTCCCGTGCCATATTAATAAAGAAAGAAAATTAAAAGTGAGTTCACTGCGTTTAATAATTTATTTAATAACCGTTTTCTAGATCCATTAGTTACACTGAGAAAAAAAATTTCTAATATCTGAAACATACTTTCTTCAGAGAAGTAAATGATTTTCAATGGCTTAAATCTCAGAATGTGTGCACTTCACGGAATTCGAATTAATTTTCATTCATCACTATCGTTGCGCGTTAAGTCGTGAATATTTTACATATTGCAATATTGAAAGTGCATAACGAAAAAATCATGAAAACAGTAAAGATTAGAAGATTGACGATTCTTCTACGCGATTTAAGTAAGTTTATTTGCGACAAAATCATACTTGAGTACAAGAATATTTTAAAGCATGAGGCCTTTCTCGGGTCATGTGAGTTAAGATGCCTGAGAGAATTAAGCAATTGAAGAAAATTTACTTGTCTCAAGAAAATATGTTTCAGATATTAGAAAATTTTTTTCTCAGTGTAGAAAGGCCTTCTAATCTAGAAAATCTTGAAAATCGCGAAAAAACTAGAAAATCTAGACATTCTCGAATTTCACCGTTACCCCTCCTGGTAACCTGTACTAATTTCGGCCTACTTTGACACCCCTAATTCAAGCACTGTTTATTCACCTGGAATCGCAGCAACACTGATGTATGAATTCCTTCACTATTACTGTAAAACTGCGAAGAATGTACACTGATAGAATGATTCATTTATTCCAAACGTGATTCGTTAACTATTAGCGAATGGTAGAGTTGAATATGACCAATTAAATATTGGTTAACTGTTAACGAATAAAAATTTGGTGAGACCAAATAGATCCTAGCCTTCAACCAAATCTATTTCCTAACAATAACTAATCCTGTCTATCAGTGTACTCTGTATAGGCCGGTGAGAATTCCGAAGCGAAGAATTCCGTCACGGACTATTCGAAATTTGGAATATGTGTGTAGTTGTTTAGGGTACTCTGAATTGAAACCAGAGCAGGAATGGTTTACAATTTCAAGAAAAGCTTAGATCCGGTAGGTTGATGGGTCAGATATTTCGGATCCAAACTGGATCAGGAATGGTAAGTTTAATTTTACCAGCTTTGACTGATCAGCATAGGGTCAGAAGTGTCTGAGCCATATCATATCCAAGTATTTTCTGGTTAGAAAATTACTAGGTCGTTATGTGAGAAATCTGATCAGAAAATCCTAACCAGTATTAGATCTAAAACTGATTTAGACCTAGACAACCTGCATAAACTTTCCACTCGAAATAGTTTGATTTTAAGATTGATTCTGATCAATTAGGAGAGTAACATGATTAACACTATATACCTTCACTTGAGTATTTCACAGCACAAAATTAGTTTGATTCAAATATTTTTCAAATTATTAATGGTTAGATGAGTCAAGATAATTAAATTTGGTTTAAGTGATTTGGATATCACGATTTAAATAGGATGATTAGAACTGAACATTAGTATTGGATGGTAGAAATTTTTTCATGGGTCTTGGCGGACTACTACTGCAGAACTGTTCTTTATGGTATGAATTAAATTGCGGGAACACTGCGTTCGATTTTGAACTTTCTGGAGTCGTAAATTGCAGAAATCTGACCTACACAGAACAGTATTTGCAATTTTTGCTACACGCCGAATTAATCTTTATGTAGCTGATTATTTAATAAGGGGGGAAATCTATGAGAGGTAAATGTTAGGTGTGAGGAGACTAACATGTGTGGAGACTTGGAATAATTCACTCACGTTTCTAACACTCACGCATCTAACTTCGATGTTTATTCTATAACAATATAGAGTTACAATTTGAAGAGAGTAGTGTACCTCCGATGAGGTATTTCTATGATGATGTTCTGTTCGATACTTGGTTATAAATATAATTTTTGAGCATAAGTTGGAATTTTTGGGTGGAAGGGATGAAAATTGGTGGAGGAAAATTAGCCACTTGATTTGCTAAATGATTGGTCAACAAGACCTGTGATGGGAGGGACCATGTCCTTATTGGAGAAGTGCAACGAGACATTCAGAGTATCTGGAACTAGGTAGAGAGGGAGAGATTGACCCGCGCTTGGGCCGTTGCCCCACTTGCGGGGGGTCTGAAGTGAAAGGAGCTGGGGCCCTATTCTCGATGTTGGTGAATTCTCCTTCGTGCACGAATCGGCGATCGTCAACGAATGTGCTATACAACTACTATACGCAGTTCGTCAACGAACGTCGATTCGTGGACGAAGGACTATTCACTAACGTCGAGAATATGGCCCCTGAGGTGTTGCGAGGGATTATCGAGGGTCGAGTACACTGAGGGATGGAGACGTGATCATTATAATTGAGGATGGAAATATTTCGAGTGTGCTGTCATAAACAATTCAAAATATAAGTTTAGTTTTCAATAAAGGGATTAGGACAGCGTTGATTAAAATACTGAGAAATGTCCTTTACAAATACTTGAGGGAATTGGAGGATTATATCAATGAAATGATGCTAGTTTCAAATGAAGGTATTTCTAAAGATTCGAGAAAAGATATTTGAGAAATATTCTTGAATGATTTTATGATTTTACGATGTCTAGATGACGGGACTGAAATTCATTGTGAATTCTACGAAATTTTCATGGGAGAAATACTTGAGTTGAGACTGACGAAATTCTAGTAAATGCGTTGAAATGATTTGAATCAAAAAAAGGTAATTTCGCGCGTTTGACACGCAACATGGCATATCACTTGAAAACAGGTTTTTCTTGCGATTGTCCCCATGTTTTTCATAGATAATGATGATAATATTTCCCAGATATTGAAAAAATTCTAAGTAGGTGTACTGCACAGTTCAAAAGATAAATGAATAAATAATGAAATGCGGGCTTCCAGCACGTGAAGCATAGGCCAAACGGACGTTATGGGGTCCCGAACGCGATTTTTCCATCTTATGAGAAAACGGTTCTTAGCATATTCTTAAAAAACGAATCCGTGGTAGATCGATAAATTTTGAATACGGTGAATTTTTTCGTCAAATTTAATAGTTTCTGCGATATTCAACTTTAAAAAATGGAAATTTCGTGAAATCATTCATCATTCGATGCAAACAATTAATTAATAAATCATTTCTTATTGGATTAGAACAGTTATTGTTGCCATCATCAACAACATTTAACGATAAAAAACTCAGTAACTTATAAGACTACAATAAATTAAGTCTTAGAATTTTTTCCGGAAATCCATAGGGACTACCTTCTGGGTGGTATTGTCTTGGAATATACCTTACAGTTTCTCAGATATACTACGACACGTCACTTTCTCCGTGTATGTTTAGTACAAAGGGCCTCTTTGTTACCACGTTTCGGGTATTTGCTATAGTTTTGGAGCGAGAAATTGAAGTGAATTGCAGTCAACGAGGAATGTCAAACTCTGGGAAACATTCAAGTATTATAATTTGGTATGCGAGTCACAATTGGAGTCGACAGAGTTATGGAATGATTATAAATTGAACAGTTTAAATAGCAGTTTTGAATAATTGATGAATTTCTCAGAAAGTTAATAAATATTTCGGTTTGAAACGGAACAGCTCAATTCGAATGTTTGTTGTTAGACATTACTCATTCTGATTCACTCACTCTGCTACACGGAGAAAGATATCAGTGAAAAATTTGTAAACGGTTTAGGTAATTGGTGAGCAAAATTGTATTCCCAGATTTTCTGTTAAGGAACACCCAAAAAAAGTACTGATTCAAGTGGCCGTCGACTTGATTCTAGCCGATTCTTGACCTATTTCAAGTCGAGTGACTTGGACTCCACACGGAGAGAAATTTTTAAAATAAAAATTATCCTAAAAATAAAAATTATCCTACCGTTCTGTAAAAGTGTATCATGAATCATCGTTTCCTCATTTCTATCCCGAAATTTAGTAAAAATTAATATATGATGATCAAATTTTATTCTACCTTAGAGAAATTTTATCCTGATAAAAATAAAAATTACCTTGTCGGTAGAGTAAAAATTAATGTACCGGTAGGGTAAAATTTACCAACCGTTCTAGAATTTTCATTGTTATCTACATAAAAATTATTGGACCGGAAGGGTAAAATTTATTGTTCTTTGGTGAAAAATTTTGTTTTAGTCCAATATATTCACTGAAATTTTCTGAAAAATATGAAAAGGGTCCAACTTTGAAAACGACTCCTTTTTTGAAGTTTTTTGAGGTTTTTCTGAGGAAATCAATGGAAGAACGAATTGAAAAAAATTAGCATATTTTTATATGGAAAGTATGTTCGAAGACGCACATTTTGTAAAAAAAAAACTCAAATCGGTTGATTTTTACGGAAGTTACAGGCATTTTCAGATAAAACTTGCAAAAAAACATGGCTGTCCACAGGATGCCTTAAAAAATCTGAAAAAATTTGAGAAGTAATATTTTTCCATATACAACAACAGGAAAAATCGGCAATATGATTGGCGATGGTGAGGGTTTTGACCTGGGTGAGTTCACATGGAATACCCCATATACTATTGGAAAGAATTCTGGATGTTACGCTTCTTTGTTATACATGCGAGTCAGAACAACGTATCTATATATTTTCAAGTCATTTGATTATTTGAAAGTTTAAAATTGATTTGAAACAGCAGAAAATAATTGGGATTTACGCTTGCGTGATCGAAAATAATTGGAGCTACGTTGATCTATTCCAAAAAAAAATTGAAAATGACTCTTGGTAGTTGCGTTACTCTGTTACTGAGCTGCCCATATATATCGAATTCTTTTCTGATTCAAAGTAACCAGTGCGACCTCCACACCTTAGGGTATAGTAGCTCCGATTTATCATCGAGCATAACTGTAAGCCACCAATCTATTTGGAAAGATTCTCTAAATCACTTTTTTATTGCCAATTTTTTTCTACCATTTTTATCATAACTCAAAACGCCTTAATTTCTCTAGAATCAAAATGAATTAATAAAGCCTCAAATGATGACTTATATTTAAAAAAATAACTACCACTTAGTCCATCCGATAATCGAGGAAAGTACCCAGAAGCATAAGTAGATCAGGTTCTTGGGTCAAGGGAATTGTATGGATCTATATCTCACTGTAAAACATGGAGATATTACTGTAAATCAGAGAGATAATTGCTCGGAAATCTAATCTCTCGGGAAAAACTCATGGAGCACCTCTTTTAATACACTTTTTTTCAAAGTTGTCTGTTATCCTCTTTCTTTACCATATTGATGAATCACCATGATATTTTTGTTTCTTAAAAAAACACGACCTGTCTGAAAGTAATTGTTTGTTACCACTTACAAAAGAAAAAACGCACAGTTTGCCACTCGTTGAACGTAACATCACCGACAAAAAATATAGTTCGACACATGTGCGACGGGAATATTTGAGCTCGTGTATTTAGCAACCCTCGGCTTCGCCTCGGGCCTCCAACTTTACATTCCTGAAAAACCCGTTGCACACGTTTCAAAATGTAACATTTTTTGCAGGAATATTTGTTTAGTGGGTAGAACGAAATTGTATTCAAGATCCAATAGGTACGTACTTGTGACCAGATAAAGTTCTCCTGATTACAAAAATTTTAATGTATCAAACTCATTACTTATTGTTAGTTCATGGTATGAACCCCAGGACTGTTTTCCGAAATAATATTTCACTTGCTTTGATTTTCTCATGAATTTCAATTGCCACCTTTACAGAATCTTTTGAAATCTAGGATTTCTGGTTAAAGATATTCCAGTAATCATGCTCAACGATCCTGGAATTAGTTGCAGCACCCATTCCCTTGAGACAAGTGCTTCTGATTTGTGAGTCGTTACATTTTTATCTCTCGTACACCCTTTCGGGTCTTTACGATTTGTCCCCTTAACCCCCCCCCCCCAACCTCCTTCACCGCATTCACCAAAGGACAAGGGAAAATTTCATTCACCAAAGGACAAGGGGCCGATATCACTAGACTTTTGCACTTAGAAAAAATATAATGCTGCCAATCAAATTTGTTTAAGACAACAAGTTATAGTGAAATCTTGTATGATAATTACGGGCATTTATTTCTCTGAAACAAATTTGAGTGACGGAATTATATTTTTTTCTCAGTGTGTGTGTGCACTTTTTGTATCAGTTCTTTACGTTTCGGGCAGCCTTTGGTGCTGGGTGCCCAAGTTGTTGGCATAATATACAATTAACTCTCTTTGGAAACTGCTCGATCTAAATTTATTTTACATTGTCCCGGTAAATGGGCATCACTGCATTTGATAGATCGATATTGCATACTGCAATTTGCTGCTGCGTGGCCTAGTCCGTGACAATTTTTACCTTGTAATGGATCCCTTTTTTCTACTTTTTCAAATTCAACGTTCTGGTGAAGAACATATCTTCCCGAGTCAAAATTTTACCGGGTCTCCCGACGTAGTTTCAACGTTTTGAACCTACATTGCTTTGATGTTCAAATTCTCCGCCGAATTTTCACCGTACTTTAAACTTATCTCAACGTGAAGGCCCATGGACGTTGAAAAACACTCAATATTCACCGTATATTAAACGTACTCTCAACGTTAATGACGTTTGTTTTCTGTTAACGTACGTTGTAAGTTCCGACGTCCACATTTGATTGTATCAAGGTCATTATTGACGATAATTAAAAAATTCATTACCGTGTAAAAGACTCACGTAACAAAATTATTAGTGTTAGTACATTAATATCATTATTTAGAAGTTCAAACAATCGTGCGTCTGAAGGGTGAGTTGGGTCCAAGGGTCAGAAGGGTTAGTTGAGTATATAAGGATCAATTGAGTATAAGGGTCAGATGAGTATAAAGGTGAGTTGAGTCCGAAAGATTACGCGAATCTAAGGGTCAGATAAGTGAAAGCCTCAGTTGAGATTGAATGTCAGTTGAGATTAAAGGTGAGTTGAGCCTAAGGGGCAAAAGAGTACGAAGGGTCAGGCGAATCCAAGGGTCTGTTTTATAAAGGTCAGATAATTAAAAAACTATAGTTGAGTTCAACTGTCAGTTAAATTTAAGGGCCAGTTGTGTGTAACGGTCAGTTGAAGGTATGGTCAGATGAGTGCGAAGGCCCTATTGGGCCTGAGAGTCATATGAATCTAAGACGAGGATAAGGGTCAAATGAGTCTGAGGGTCAGATCGATTCTGAGGGTCAGGTGAGCCAAAGGTCATCTGACTTTTAGATTTAACTGGCCCTTAAACTCAACTCAGCCTTTTACTCATCTGACCTTTCGATTCGCCTGACCCTTCGTACTCTTTTGACTCTTAGGTTCAGCTGACTCGTAGATTCGCGTAATCCTTCACACTCAACTGACCCTTAAATCCGCCTGACCATTTGTAGTTGTTTGACCCTTAGACTCAACTGACTCTTAGATTCGCCTGATCCTTCGGACTCAAATAACCCTTAGATCCATCTGATCCTTAAACTCAACTGACACTTGGACACAATTGACCTTTAAACTGAACTGAAGCTTTTGCGTATCTGACCCTCACTCAACAGACCCTCAAATTCGCATAATTCTTCGGACTCAACTAATCCTTAGACCCATCTGACCCTTAAACTCAACTATCACTGAGAGGCATCTACCTTTAAACTCAACTGAGACTTCTACTTTTCTGACCTATACTCAACTGACCCTTATATTCGCCTGACCCTTCGTGCCCCTTTGACCCTCAGATTCGTGTGATTCTTCGGACTCGGCTGACCCTTATATCCATCTGGCTCTATGCTGTAGGTTATACACTTATTGATAAAAAAAAACCATCTGGCCCTCATACTCATCTGACCCTTAGATTTATTTGACCCTTAAACTCAATTGACCCTTAAACTCAACTGACACTTGAACACAATTGATCTTTAAACTCAACTGAATCTTTTACTTATCTGACCCTTACTGAACTGACCCTCACATTCGCCTGACCCTTCGTACTCTTTTGACTCTTAGGTTCAACTGACCCTTAGACTCAACTAACTCTTACACTTATCGGATCTTTACACTCACTGACCTTTATATCAAGGGTCCGACCCTTAGACTCCTTAGACCTATATGGACTCTAATTCCCTCTCATCTCCTCCCTCTGCACCTTTCCTCTTAATTTCCTGTATTACTCTATTGCCTACTTTCTTTCTGTGTTTTCCTATTTTTCTTCTTATTAGTTGCTTATATAAACCCGAAAAAAACACAACTCGCCACAACCAACTATACAACTCAGAAGCATACCGGGATACCCTGCGATCACTGAGCTTGAGCAATAGCGAGTAAAACCAGAAAAAAGATGTGTGATCGAAAGGGAACAGGGCAGAACTAAAAGCAGGAATATCTCGACAACCAATGGACCGATCCGTTTTTTTCTTTTTTTCCCATTTTTGTTTCACCGAGTTAATAATATTTATATTTTTGCCATTTTTCTACCGATTAATTTATGCAAGATTTAATCAATTAATCGATGTTAGAATGGAGCTGGTAGTGTGAAGAGGGCAGGGGGGAGGAAGGAAGGAAAGAATGTACGGTGGAGGAACGTTGGGGATACGTTTAGTTTCAACCTAATTTCAACGTATAATCTGGAAAACATAGAAAAAAGAGACGGTATTTACGTCGAAAGTAGGTTGAATCGGTGCATTTGAGCCTGTACACTGGAGAAACGTATTTTCAACGTCCNTCCGGCGCGGTCCCGGTTGAGGAACGGGTCCCGAAGTTCGGCAGGCCGGCCACCGGGCATGGGCCAAGCTCGGCCCATTCGTTTTTTCGTACGTGGGCTACCGCGCAATTCTTATTACTGTTGACTCAAATCGTCCATATATGAATTTTATCNAAAGAGACGGTATTTACGTCGAAAGTAGGTTGAATCGGTGCATTTGAGCCTGTACACTGGAGAAACGTATTTTCAACGTCCTAAACCCACCAGTGGACCTTGAAACTACGTTGGGAGACCCGGTAAAATTTCGACTCGGATTATTTCGTTCAGTCCCAGGTAGGAATTAAGAAATGGCCCAAGCTTGGTCCAAAGGCGGCCCAACCTTGGTCAGTCACGGGCCAACACAGGCGTCCAAGGCANTTCATTATTTATTAATCACCTGGTTATTCGAGGGGTGTGAAAAAATACCTCCCCTCTCCCCCCACCTGAGTATTTTTGATGAACCCAGATTTTCAATTTTTCATTATACTTGGAAATTCGATCTTTGTTATCATTATTATTATTATTATTATTATTCTGTCCTTATTATTATTATTATTCCCCTTCCTTTAACCCTGGGAGTTTTCACAAATACGCCTCCCTCCCCCTCTTCTCAACAGCTGGTTCCAGCTTGGCTCAACCCTGACTCATCGGGCATTGGTGGACAAGCGTGGACCATAATTCAGCCAGTGGCTGAGCCAGTCGTCAGCTAGTGGTAAAACTTGAACCTTAGCTACCACAGTCGGACCAATGTTGGATGAAGGCTGTGCTACCCGATGCTTGGCAGAAGATGGGGTAATCGAGCTTGGACCAGGAATGGCCGCCAATGAATGTCTGTCGATTCTGGCTACTCATTGACGACCAAGCTTTGGCCAAGGTTGGTAGCCCCTCGTTGACCAAGCATCGGCGGACAGTCTTCGTCCATTCTTGGTCCGACCCTGCTAACCAAGGCTCAAGATGCGCCATTGGCTGAACACTGGCTTAACCATTGGCTAAATTATGGTCCACGCTTGTCTACCAAANGTATTTCAATCACCCATATTATCATATTCATGTAATTAAGTAATGTTTAATTGAGCCTGGCCAACAACTGGCAATCAACGCTGGGCCGAGATGGGCGCCCAGACCTGGCCCGATGTTATCATTCCAGGTTTCAACCAAGTCCGGCGCGGTCCCGGTTGAGGAACGGGTCCCGAAGTTCGGCAGGCCGGCCACCGGGCATGGGCCAAGCTCGGCCCATTCGTTTTTTCGTACGTGGGCTACCGCGCAATTCTTATTACTGTTGACTCAAATCGTCCATATATGAATTTTATCTCGATTTCATTATTTATTAATCACCTGGTTATTCGAGGGGTGTGAAAAAATACCTCCCCTCTCCCCCCACCTGAGTATTTTTGATGAACCCAGATTTTCAATTTTTCATTATACTTGGAAATTCGATCTTTGTTATCATTATTATTATTATTATTATTATTCTGTCCTTATTATTATTATTATTCCCCTTCCTTTAACCCTGGGAGTTTTCACAAATACGCCTCCCTCCCCCTCTTCTCAACAGCTGGTTCCAGCTTGGCTCAACCCTGACTCATCGGGCATTGGTGGACAAGCGTGGACCATAATTCAGCCAGTGGCTGAGCCAGTCGTCAGCTAGTGGTAAAACTTGAACCTTAGCTACCACAGTCGGACCAATGTTGGATGAAGGCTGTGCTACCCGATGCTTGGCAGAAGATGGGGTAATCGAGCTTGGACCAGGAATGGCCGCCAATGAATGTCTGTCGATTCTGGCTACTCATTGACGACCAAGCTTTGGCCAAGGTTGGTAGCCCCTCGTTGACCAAGCATCGGCGGACAGTCTTCGTCCATTCTTGGTCCGACCCTGCTAACCAAGGCTCAAGATGCGCCATTGGCTGAACACTGGCTTAACCATTGGCTAAATTATGGTCCACGCTTGTCTACCAAAACTCGGCAAGTCGAGGTTGAGCCAAGCTTGGGACGGTTGTTGAAGCTCGGCGAGTCCTGCCTGGGCTTTAACTAATAGACTTTGTATGGTGTAATTTAAGCAATGTACATTGGTAAATATATCTTATTCTTTCCAGATTTTGCTATTGTCAATTTCGCGACTTTAATGAACTCTAGATTCGGCCTTTGACTGTGCCATCTGAAACATCTTATGGCGGTATATTTTCTTCGTGTATATTAATACTCCGTGGTGTTTACCCCCCCCCCCTTTCCTGTATCCGTCAAGACTATTTTCAGTATTTAATTGAATAATAAGTCTGACGAATTCATGGGTCAACTTTCATTGATAATTTTTTTCGTATTAAATGAGGATAATAATGAATACATGATCTAACTATTACTAACTATAATTTGACGGACTGCTCTAATAACTGTCGACATGCGTCTGAATTTTTCAAATTTACAAAAACGCTTTGATGATAACTTGATAATTAATTTAACCAATAGCCTAGAAGTATTAAGTCGATTGAGATCAAAGGCCAATCACCATCCAATGATAGACTCGCCAATGCTTGGTGAACGGATATTAGACCGATGTTGGCCTTTACCCCTCGATCCCTTGCTTAATGAGCGTCCCACGTACGAAAAAACGAATGGGCCGAGCTTGGCCCAAGCCCGGTGGCCGGCCTGCCGAACTTCGGGACCCGTTCCTCAACCGGGACCGCGCCGGACTTGGTTGAAACCTGGAATGATAACATCGGGCCAGGTCTGGGCGCCCATCTCGGCCCAGCGTTGATTGCCAGT
>NW_021680561.1:34056-39833 GCF_001412515.2 Diachasma alloeum
AGGCTTGGTTATCGAGCTCCGGCATACCAATGTCCGGCCAAGGCTGGGCCAGATCTGTCAACCAAGGCTCGGTTACCCGCCCTTCTCCCGAGACTCAAGCCCTGGTCCCCAGGGATGGCCGAACCTCGGTCCAAGCCTGGGCGCCCAGACTTGGCAAGCCCAGGCTTGTGCCAGGCTTGGCCCGTTTCTCCAACACTGGCATTTCGTACGTGGGGTAGCGCCGCCTGTTTTCGTTTTTTTATATTTTACCGTGTTAAAAATTGAAATGCCGAATAAATTCCGTTTGAAATTTTAATTAATAAATTCCATTTAAACATTACGAAAAAATTAGAGTATCTAGTTCAATCCTTTTACTAAGCGTTGGCGTTGTCAGTTTTTTTCTCAGGAAATTGGTTTAACTAAAAAAAAGAAGAAACATCTAACGGACAAAAAAGTGGCGCCGTGCCGCCCATTGCGAGTGAGTCCTTGTCGACCGCTCGAGCGACAGTGTTGCTACATTCACTGTCACACTTGAAATGCGCATATAGCGGTAAGCGCGAAAGTGGCAACAGCGCGCTCGGTTTAACCGTTGTAAACCGAGGGTTAACCGACTGCAACTGCATCCCTTGGTATAAACATTGAGTCACCTTGGACTATGTAAAACTCTATAAACCTTTGGACATCTATTTCTACCCTCAAGGAGAGTCCGAACCTATTTAGTCATTTAAAATTAAAAATCAGAAGTTCAAAGTTGAGAACGTCCAATCAATGTATGCCTTTTCACGCGAGTAGGTATGTACTCTACGTTACGAATAAGAAAGATGATTTCAATTCACCATATACGTGAATAATATGACTGCCTCAATTTAAGTATTCAATTAAGTAGACACATCGATAAATTTTTCATAAAATTATTGCGGGAATCATTTTTCCATTTAGGACTTAAATATCTCTCAGCTATATCACCGATAGCGCCTATAAAATATTCAGCACATTAATCTTGTAAACTCGGGATTCTCACAGCATCTCATTCACATCACTTCCCAACCTCGAAACTCTATCCTATCTCCATCCCCCCGTTAATTAAAATGAAACAAAAAAAAATGGGAAATTTATCGCGTCTGTCAATTTTACGAATGTCGGAACACATTAACGTTTTACTACTACCCGGCGTATCGGTAACTCCACTGTCGCTCAAATCCACCACCACGAGTGCATACATTGACTTGACTCGCGTTTTTCTACATCCCCTCAGAGTCACTCTTTATTCTCTCCTCACAACTCCCATTACTCAGAACATCTAATATACTGGCAACGTTACTTCCGCTGGACAATCTTTTTCTATTATCACAAGACTGATTGTTCGATCTTGTCTACGATAAAAAATGTGATTGCATGGTTCAAACTGGGTGAATCCCCAGTTGGGTCGATTGTAAGAGGATAGTATTTTCAATATCCAAATGTCAATCGAAGCGATAACATTGCATTTTATCGTTATCAGAGTGCATAAATGTGATTTCACAATGCAGTGATGTAGATTAGGCCAATCAGCGATTTTAGCGTGACAATTAGGACGAGGGGGAGAGAACCAATACGTCCAAACCGATGATTTAACAGGATATAATTGTCTAGGAATTCACACTTTATGATGGCGAATTCAGCGATTTAATCGATCAAGCTATGTACAGAATCGCAAATTGACAATTTTCGACGAGAAAATTCGTATTATGATGAATGTGATGAAAATGTTTAGATCATTGTTTGCATTGAATCATGTGCAAGTGTTTGTGATATCGGTAATGTTTCGAGGCATGGAACAACGGTATCCCACTCGAATTTCCACCTGTATTTCCATCAGTCGAAATTCGAAATTTTCTTGCTCGTGTGTGTTATACTCTTTTATCCGTTAAAAATTAATTTGATGACATATTAATTGTTTATTTTATATTCTCTCCGTGTAAACAATACCAGTGTCAGCATCGGCAATTTCGCTATGCGCTGCGGGAATTTTCCCCACATGTACCACGGATAATTAATCTATTTTGTAACTAAACTTCTGGTGCGAATACAGAAATTTTTTCAGATCTATCAAAATTAATTTTTTTGGCGTGCTCCACAGTAATTTTTCCATTTTTTTTCTCAATGTAATCCATCTTTTTCATATTAACGTATTTTCTCTCGATTTATTATTCACTCTCGCTGCTGTTGAATAAAAAAGAGGATAATTCAAAACAATCTATTATTTTTTGGACATAACGTTCAACAAATTTATCTCCAAAAAACTTCCAACGCCATTTATAACTTTGTATTCACTTGTCGAATTTTGCAAACATTTTCGCCCATATTTAAACCCTCAAAAAACACCGTGTTGATGTTGTAAATCGTAATAAGATAACGCATCTCTTCTTATTAACTGGTAAATGATTTGGAGCACAGATAACGTTAGCCCGAAACATAATGCAAACTTTTTTTAGGATTTTCTAAACTGCAAAGAAGTTTTTTCCTCAGAAATGACACGATTCTGAGATAATCAAATATTCAAGAAAGATATCATATCTGATATTACCTATTATCAATTCATCGCAAATAAACACTATGCGCATTACACAATACTTCGATGCAAGAAAATACCATGCCGACAAACATCATGCAAATAGTACATGAAAAACTACGAAGTTTTAAATACTGCATTCATTTTTGGAATAAAGGCGTCAGGATACCTCATAATAGTGATGTTGAGGATTAATTGGAGCTAAAATGTCTAATGCATGTCCTTACTCTTCATATCGAACGGAAAAACCCATTACTCCAGATAATTACCAAGTTATTGGGATTCAATTCCTGTTATAATTACATCGGCCCCCAATTGACCAATACGCCGATAATAATTTTTATTTTTCATTCTCGCTGAACTACGAATTGAACATTTATGTCGTTAAATTCAAAGATAAAGTCCCGCTCACCGGATCTCTGAGGTTATTGACAGATATTGTCCCTCGTTGTAACGGATCGACACCTTTTGTATCCAAACTTGACGTGTCCAACATGGAAAGACCGGACTGCCCCACGCTTTTTATGTCACCTATATTTCTCTGACGTAAGTATCACAACAAGAGAGAGAGTCCAACATCCCTCTGAGTACTTTTCCCTCCAAAAAATACTAAACGAGATATTCAATATTCGGGATGTAATATCGCCTACCCTGCTGAGCATACTTTATGCTCACAAATATTGGAGCTAGGAATTACAGAAAGATAAATTTGCCTTAAAACTTTGGAGCAGTCTAGCGCTGATGATATATTTCCAAAAAAATGGTGAAGACAATTACTCAAGAAAATAACATAAATTACAGAATTCTTCAGGTGAGTAGGGAAGGAACAAGTTCAAAGATTCTAGAGTTTATGTTGCGAGTATCTTCGCAGCTACTGGAGTTGAACAAAAGTGTCCGGAAATTCTCGCTTCCGACTGGAATCTTTGTAAATGGGATTTTTTTTCGATTTTCTAATTTTTCTTGGCAATGACTAAAGCTGTCATGAAACATGAACAAATGATATTCCGTACGGAAATTAGTAATAATATTCTATTCTCTTTTAATAACTAACAAATTAATAATGTTTAATATCAATTTTTAATCTACTCCGCTTCCGAATGGAAGCTTTGTAATCGCTCAAATTTAAGTTTCCAATTTTGTGAGTTGGAGTAACTAAATATGGTCTAAAAAGTCCCAAAACATACCGAGAAAGAAAATTATTTTCGCCATATATTCATTTACTCGAGAGAAGCATTTATTTCTTCATGACTATGTTGCACATGATCTTTGATGAACTCCTCCAATGATTATTCATTTTTCCGACTATTCATTTTTTCTAGAAGGAGGAATTATCATCAATTTTTTAATGTTGATAACTATTGAGGGAGTTCATTCAAGGTCATAACTACCATGATCAGAACAATCTCTTCTAGAACAATATAATTTTCATAATTGATACCTAATGAGGATTGTCTAGGAATGACTCGACTGAAGAAATAGCAAATATTTAGCAAAAATATTTTTTTTGCTCAGTGTATGCAATTTTTAAATAGTGTCTGTAGGCATGCATGTATGTAAATGTGATTTTTCGAGGATCATTCAAAAAATTGTGGTAAAAATGGAATTAGTCATGCTTAACCCATTGCGCCACCATCGTCTGTCCCCACTCTATAGCTCCGCGCGGAGCGACAGAGGTGGGGATGGCGCGCCCAGGCACGTATGTGCGGTACCGTTCAAAAATCATAGGCGCTAGCGTTGAGAGAGAAAAACGGGAAAACGTAATTTTGTAATTTTTTTTATTGCATGTATTTTCTAGTTTACAATAAAGTCACTGAATACAACAATAAAAAAATACGTTACCTCAGTATTTGGGATCATCAAAATTTAATTTTGCAAAACGAAATTGACAAAAGTGATTTCTTTTCTATGAATCAGTAGGAAAATCTAAGAATGGAATGACTAAACACAACTGCAGAACAATAATTTACAATTAATATAATGGTTATGAGCGAAAAAAAATAGAAATTATTCTTTTTTCCATCATTTGAAATGATGATAATTTAATAATTTTGAANTCGAACTATGTCAACAGACTTACCTAACGTAACCTTAAAACTAGATTTCCAACTTCCTGGTTTGTTCACATAACTCTTGATCACGAATCAATTCACAAAAGAAATAAATAATAGAGTAGAAATGAGTTTTGAAGGAAAAACAATTATGGAACACAAAAAACAGCCATACGCCCGTCGCAGTGAAAAGGTGGATACGGGCCTGACACTCGGTGTGGTGAGGAACTCATCAACGCACCAACACTCGGCCGCAGTCGCACACAGCCATGTTGCGCGTACTCGTTGGTTAGTCCCCCACCACCATCACACCGATACTTTTCGTGAGCTTGGTGGCGCAATGGGTTAAAAAAATTGACAACAATACCCTCTTCATTCTATCAGAATATGATGGGGGTCGCTCAATTCATTATTGAGTTACAGCACTCGGCCAAAAAACAATTTAATTGCTTGAAATGAGTTATCTCTCAACCTAAAAATTAAATTCTTAAATGATGCTGTAGTTATCTAGAACAGTTTGATCTCATGCAGCATTTCAATAAAGCAATTGGTTGAATACATATGTATATGTATATGTGTGCGCAAAGAAAGAGTTATACGACTGACGTGTCTGGCGGCCCCGCTTGTCGAGTGCAGTGCGGTACTTGGGGATACACGACCCATAAATTTTCCATCGCCTTAATCAAAATTTCACGACAAACAAAAATGATTGTGAAGAATTAGAACAACATTTCTTTATTCAACCTTTTCTCGTATCTACATATCATACGTTGCGAGGTAATGCGTTTCAAACAATAACATTAAAGGCAGTGTCTATTCACACGGTCCACGGTAAATTTTACCATGGTTATAGGGTATATTTTACCGTGGATATATGGTAATTTCTACCGTGGATATAAGGCAAGCAGTGGGGTACGTTAGGCCCATTTTTTTACCGTGGATAAAAGGTAATTCTTACCGTGGATATAAGATAAAGCAGTGGTGTGTAGCGGGCCCATTTTTACCGTGGATATAGGGAAGATTTTCACCGCGGATATAAAGTAATTTTTTTTTACTGTGCATATAAGGTGAGTGAATGGCGTGCAGTGTTTCCACTTTTCACCGTGGAAGATGGTTGTAAAGATGACAAATGTCTCTAAAGATGATGTCTGTTTTCAACTGAAAAGCGCAATTGTGACAACATTGTCCAGTGGGGTCTA
>NW_021680561.1:40805-42950 GCF_001412515.2 Diachasma alloeum
CGCTTGGCGACTTGACGGTTTAAATTGCGAAAATGCCGCCATTGACTTTTTTGTAGGAAATTTTATGCTCTACAAATTAAGCCTTATGCATTTTTATCCTATCACGGTTTCGTCGGCGTAAAGCAAAAAAGGTCGCGTGGACGCTTAATTTTTCAGTTTTTAATTTTTTCAAACAATTTCCCGGTTTGCTACAATCCCAAAAACTCAGTATGTATTTCATATCATTTTTCCGCATGATATCTCATGGTTTTTATCCTTCTTCTATCATCCTCGATTTCGGCAAAAAAAAAGTCCTTATTTGATTGGCCTACTAACTTTATTCGTCTCTCGTTTAACCCTGGTCGTCACCCCCCTGATCTTTGAAATTTTAAAGGCTCTAACCCATAATACAACTAGATCCGCGAGATAATTTCCCTACGCGATGCTTACCACTGATCTCCCTTATATACACGGTAGACATCACCGTGTATATAATAGATCCACGGTAAAATCTCCCTTGCATCCACGGTAAAAAGTGGAAACACTGCATGCCATTCACTCACCTTACATGCACGGTGAAAAAAAATTACTTTATATCCACGATGAAAATCTTCCCTATATCCACGGTAAAAATGGGCCCGATGCACACCACTGCTTTATCTTATATCCACGGTAAGAATTACCTTTTATCCACGGTAAAAAAAATGGGCCTAACGTACCCCACTGCTTGCCTTATATCCACGGTAGAAATTACCATATATCCACGGTAAAATATACCCTATATCCACGGTAAAATTTACCGTGGACCGTGTGAATAGACACTGCCAAAATTAAACGCCTGATTTTTCGATCGAGTAACCAACAAATTCAAAATCAGCGACGGAAAAAACATTGTTTTTTATCCAAGTTATCTCGAGGACCCCACCACCGATACAGAACCTGCCTGGGCGTATGGACTAAATATTTCAACTGATGCTCTTTTTAGCCAAAACATTGTGCAACAGAAAAAGTTATCTGAAAAATTTACAACTGATTCCTTCCGATGATATCTACACAGTAATATGAAAATTAATTTTGGACTTATCTCTTATTACGTCCCCATTGAATGATTATTATAATTATGATAAGCTCCAATGGAAAATAAAAAGCAATACTTGTGGGGCTAGCTTCCCCTCGCTTCAGTGCAAATTAAACAGTTCTGCCACGTGCACTGATGACCATTTATTTTTAGGGGATCGTATACCTGGAAATAGCGTGTTTATCATATTCCAGGATCAAGCTCGTGGAAGAATAAAAAAGCTCCAGCAGCTATAATAATCGCACTCAACTAGAGACATGGTAATGGAACTGTATGTGCCCCTCAGCAACAATCTAGGTGAGTTATTACTGTTTTCCATAAAAAAAAAATGAGAGCACTCACAATGGATATTAGAGAATACATAACTTTTATTCCAATGAAAAGGATGAACATTTTGTTCATCAATCCACCTTTTAATTTTTTCACAAATTGTAAATTTTCTGCGAATTGGGAAAGATAATATCACTAGCCGTTTAGAAAGTTTGTATTCATTTATTGCCGGGATTTTCAAAAAATATTGTTAAAGTATGTAGAACATAATTTCAGTACAGAATTTACTTCATGTCTTCGAATGCTCCATTAAAAATCGGAGATACCGTGGTCAGTGGTGGCACCAATTTTCAAATAGGACCCAAATAGGCGAATTTGGAACACCGTTCTGGCATAATTTCGGAGAAATAAATATTCAAAGCCATCGAAGTTCATTTTCATTGTTTTCCTTTCGAAGTGCAGTTTTTTCTGCACGAATTACAATATTCATTTACATTACACAGAGTGCAATAAATTCCTAAAATTAGATTTTTCTGGGGAGCTCGATCGATTCATCTGTTTATCGAGCCTTATGTTGTGCACCCCACGTACGAAATGCCAGTGTTGGAGAAACGGGCCAAGCCTGGCACAAGCCTGGGCTTGCCAAGTCTGGGCGCCCAGGCTTGGACCGAGGTTCGGCCATCCCTGGGGACCAGGGCTTGAGTCTCGGGAAAAGGGCGGGTAAATGAGCCTTGGTTGACATTGGCATGCCGGAGCTCGATAACCAAGCCTCAGCCAGCGGTGGCCCGGAGCTTGGTCATTGGGCTCCAGCCGTTGGT
>NW_021680561.1:44944-52308 GCF_001412515.2 Diachasma alloeum
TTTTCGTAATAATTAGCGAGTAACATGTGACTTCAACACCTACAATGTCACCATTTTTTTACGATTACACCCTTAATATTTTACCCTCAAGTTTCCACCCTTACCATTCAACCCTCAGAATGTCAGTCTTATGATTTTTTCGCCCCTTTCCATTATTGCGATTTGACCCTTACAATTTTACTCTTCAGATTTTACCCTTACGATTCCACCCCTATAATTCCATTCTAATCATCTCACCCTTACGACTTAACCCTTACAGTCACACCAACGGCTGGAGCCCAATGACCAAGCTCCGGGCCACCGCTGGCTGAGGCTTGGTTATCGAGCTCCGGCATGCCAATGTCCGGCCAAGGCTGGGCCAGATCTGTCAACCAAGGCTCGGTTACCCGCCCTTCTCCCGAGACTCAAGCCCTGGTCCCCAGGGATGGCCGAACCTCGGTCCAAGCCTGGGCGCCCAAACTTGGCAAGCCCAGGCTTGTGCCAGGCTTGGCCCGTTTCTCCAACACTGGCATTTCGTACATCGGGGTCGGAGGACTTGACGAATGTATTTGTTCTAACCTTATAATTGATTTTGTACCGGTCCAGA
This sequence comes from Diachasma alloeum, assembly GCF_001412515.2. Taxonomy (NCBI): domain Eukaryota; kingdom Metazoa; phylum Arthropoda; class Insecta; order Hymenoptera; family Braconidae; genus Diachasma; species Diachasma alloeum. Next base: position 45,531 of record NW_021680561.1, read on the forward strand.
ACAAACGTGAGTTGAAAATTCAATAACAGGGAGCTGCTAGATGAGCTCGTACAAACAAAACAGAGAAGAATTTGGAGGAGATGCTCCGAAAAAAACGAATTGATTCACGCTAAGGAGAAGAGTCCCAATGTTGTGGCGAACAACAGAGGGGTGAAGAGAAAACAGTTGGAGAGAGCTCATTCATTAGCCTTCAATCAGGTTTTTACTATTGAGATAACAATAAAATTGCTCTAGATATGTTTTCCGTAAACGATTTTCTAAATTTTCTTCGCCCAAACTCCTCTTAAATTCCTTTGTTCGAAAACTGCGCCCATATTATTCGACAACTGGGGCGGGTCAATTTCGAACATTCGAAATCTGGGTTCAGAGTATTATGTTTTATTTCCGCAAATATTCATCTAATGACTAACTTTGTCAATCAAAATCAAGTGTTTTTTGGTCGGAAAAACATGCGAATTGACTTCTTAAAGTTAATATTTCACATTTGACGGGAAAAAACACAGATAATCCGATATTGGGTGTCCCTTAACCATTCGATAACTAGTGCCACCATGGTAAAAAAAAAATTTTAATGAAAAAAAGCAAATTTCAACATGAATTCAGCACTTCCTCTTTGAAGTTAATATACTTGAAAATGTTCCGCCTATCATTTTTCAAAAACGAATCCATGAAAAAATGTTTAGTAGCCCGGAAATACGTAATAATTGGACCAACGGCGTCATATAAAATGCATATCCACTTCCATAAAAATACCTCCAGAGTACATGACTCAATAATTCGAAACCATGCATATCTCTCCAGCCTCATTCTCCTCTTATATCATCTTTTCCACTTCTTTCATCAAAGAAATAATACAAGAGAGACAAGGCGTATAAAAGAGGCATAAAAAATCTCTCTCTACTCCAGTATTTTCACGGTAAAAAATGGATTTCTGTTCTCCCCGGCTTCAATCCCACTCTTTCCATATTCGTATGTAGATATTTTTATGAAATGGGAGTCTCCCGAATGTCAAAGCACGAATGAAGTCGAAAGCACCGCCTGTTCCATGAAATAAACGATGAATATATTTTTTTCTCGCTGATTTTTTTTTCATCACCATTATCTTTGCTTTCGTTATTGTAATAATGATAAATCCAATAATTACTCGTGGATTATTGTAAAAATATTTCTGGAACGTGTAAGCTGAGAAAAACGAGCAGTGCGACAGTAGACAGAAGGCATACAATTGTTCCTCTACACTATTAGAAATTTCTCAAAATTTCAGTCACAGCATCAGCTGAATTTTCGATATTGTAAGGTTAAATTCAATTTCAAATGAAAGCGTTCACTAAATTTCTCATTTATCTTGAAAATTGAACATCACATACAATTCAATTTTCAATAGATTGAGAATTCAGAAAAGTTGTATCCTGAATTTTCAAAATTTTCAAGGTTTTTCAGTGCCGTATGGACCTGAAAATCAAGAATTATTTGAATATTCAAGAAATTAACTGATGTGTCGATGAAGAAATATACAGAAATTTCATGTAACTGTATCGTAGTTCAAAATTTCAAGTTTTTTCACTTGTAATTTCAAGGATAACGTTCTAACAGTGTACATCTTATTTTCTCCCATTTTGAACGACTATGTTTTTATTCATTTATTTACCTATTTCTTCAACTGTTTCATAACGCAGTGTGTTCATGTATATGTGCGCGCATGATTGTTTTCCCCCTTTTTCCATAAAATTTTGATAAGTACATGTGACAGGATCAAAGTCAGATACCTGACTATATTCCATCTAATAACAATATAAAAAATATATATTCATGTGATAAGCGACAGTAGTGGTCACACGGGTAGCGTGCGGCAGATGTCGTCCAAGCTCAGCAGAATTTAATCTGGTTAGTACTTGGAAAGGAGTCCGCTTAACCCTACCTCCCCGCGTAGAACTGCTAGCGCTAGGCACGATTATAGAGACCTACTGTGCCATTAGTCAGTTAGACGAATGAGCACAACAGGCTCTTGCAATATCGGCCGGCTGTACAACTGAGGTCTTCCATGTAGAGCTGCAAACAGCCCCCGAAAACGGCTTTAGAAGTATATGAAATATGTAAAAATGATCGAAGAGAAAAATGTACCAAAGAGCAAAGAAAAAGAAGTTATTAAAATGTACAAAACTTAATACATGAAATATTATACACCAATTTCTCCGACTCAATGAATTGAATCGCCTCTTCCACCATTCCTTGGTATTGACATGAGTTTCCCTTACTAGTCCAGGGGAATTCGTTAAAAAAATGGGCCTATTCGGGAATAAGTCGGACAAAGCTGATTTTTAGTTAATGGTTTAATTGAAGGTTCAAGAATGCCTATAAAAATTTTTGTTTTTTATAAAAACTTCCTATTCCAACCGAAAATGACCGCCATGTTGAAAACAGGTGTTGGATCTTCATTTTTCGGTTTTTCGGCTCATGGGGTAAAATTACAGACGAAACTAATGAGTTGAATACGTTTCTCCGCTCAGAATCCACAAATTTGTTTTTTTGACTTTTTTCTATATTTCCATTATTTACAAAAATAGAGCTCTTTTAGCGAATGCCTACGCTGCTGCACGTATTTTACCAGGCGCTGACGGCCCGCACGAGGCCATCATTACTAAGCGCTCTAGCTCTTCACGATTCAACGTCAAATATCTCAGTAAATAATGGAATTATGAAAAAAGTCAATAGATGATATTGATATCTTTCAAGTGAGGGAATATTTTTTATCTTTATTTTTTATCAGTTTTCCCGTAGCACCAATGGCTGTGCAACAAAGCCACTGATAACAAAATGTTGCTTGCAAATCATGCTGGATGGACGGTTTATTTAGTTATTTCTCGTAACGAATAATTACAATCATACAAGGTTATGCCTTTTCATAAAGCTTATTGACGAATATAGAAACGAGGAAAGAAAAAAATATATATTTCTATTTTTGTACGCAAATTTATCAGAATTGTTTGTTTTTTATTTCGACACAAAGGGATCAGTTGCACCGAATTTTCGCGGAATCGGAATAAATGCGAAAAAATAAAGAACGGGAAAAAATAAATTGAAGAAAACTAACGAAAAATTGACAGTAGACCACAACGCAGTGCCAGTGACTGATGTATGTGATTTAGTTGAAATAAAAATGTCCGCGTGTACCGTATGTTTCATTTGTAATGAATCTTTATCTGAAGGCGATAGAATTTCACTAAAAGAGAGAGATTTAAAAACTTTGATACAGAGTAGTGTCAGAAGACAAGACAACAAATCCATAGGATTGCAGGGATTACAGCAGATATCTGTGCATAAAAAATGTCAGACTTCGTATATACATAGTAACAACATTGCTGCATGTGTAGGAGTGAATAAGGAGGAAGCCAGATGTAGTTCGCGATTGGTTGCACTGGCTTTTGATTTTAAAAACAAGTGTTGTTTATGTAGTGAAGATGCATCGGAAGTGTTTACCAAGAAAGAGCAGAGGAAGACACTCAATAAACACAACAACGTGTAGATTATTGAGACGCTCACGATAAAGAACCAAATACTTGACTATGCAATAGCAAGATCTGACACATGGGCAGCAGAAGTGACAGTACGTTTAAGACCAGTCACTGATTTAGTTGCTGTCAATGCCAGATATCATGGTAATTGTTTGAGAAATTTCTCTCGTTCTTCCAATCCAATGCGACCTGCTCATCGGCCTGTGAGTGAAAATACTGCTACAGTCATTGACTTTATTTCATCCTGTCTCGAAGAAAATCAGGAAGAATGCCAATTTTCTCTACGAGAGATACTGGAAAAGTACGAGGGTGATATTCCTACAAAAAAAACCATAAAAGCTAAATTGTTAGAGAAATTTGGACACGAAATAATTATTACCAGTAATCCTAATGCAGATCCAATAATTTTTTATCGAAATACTGGCCATAAAATATTGTCAAACTATTGGAAACAATTGAAACAAACTGACCCAGAGGAAGAACGTAAAAGAATTGTGAAAGCTGCTGTAGAAATAATTAGAGAATATATTAGATCCCAATACTACGACACTCAGATGTACCCTCTCCCACATGATTGTTTACGAGACGTTGAATCCGATATACTTGCTACCCTCAAAATGATTTTAGATACTGTCATTCTCAAAGGGAAACGAGGAAATCAGGAAAATTTAAACACGAAAATCATTGCAATTGCACATGCAATCATCGCGGCAGTGAGGCCCAGATCTTTTTTATCTTCCCTGCAACTTGGTCTATCCGCATTGTTGAGTAAGAAGTATGGATCGAAAGATCTTTTGACGATTTTATCGTCGAATTATTTCTACAGCAGCTTTATCGAGTTTAGGATTGACTTCTTCATACGATCATGCTGTCCAGTTCGAAATGTCTATATTATTGCAACCCCAAGAGCCACAATTCATCGATTCATTTTCACAATTCATTTTCGATAATGCTGATCACAATGTGAATACGATGGTTATAATACTTTTCACGCAATGGGTGGAATTCAATGTTTACTATAGCCACCTCAATTCAGCCATTCACAGCAATTCCAAGATCGAAAACTGAGCTATCTGCAAATATGATTGGGAGATTCGGTCACGTTCCTTTGCAGGCTTTCCAAAAGAGTAATACGGAAGGGCTCAGAAGTATAAAAATACAAAATTTACAAGAGAAGAATCCACTTTCTGAGGAAGTGACGCTACTGTCGAGTGACTTCTATTGGATTTATGGTAAATGGAAAAATTCCCTGCAACTTCCGGGCTAGAATGGGTTGATGGAGGACATTATGAGGGACCTTACACATGAAAAATCGAGGATTTTATGTCTTTCATTCGTTAATTCTCCTCCGAGTGACTGACACCATATTGACCGTGTTACTCGAAACAGTCACGTACAATAATTTCCATGGCCGTCGGACATGGCCATCGGACATGGCCGTCGGCCATGGCGTGGCCATAGGTATTTTGGAATTCGTGGCCGTTTTCCATGGCCGTTGGCCACCAAATAAATAAATAAATAAATAAATAAATGAATAATAGAATTTTGTTCATTACTCGAAAAATGAACAATTTTCCCACATTGACGGAAATTATGTTTTTTTCTCTATATGCTTCGGTATAATTGAGGAATAGGGGGTTAAATTCAGAGGATGTTCGATAATAAAATAATTGAATAAATAAATTAATAATTAAAAGATGAATAATTTTTCAACATTGAGGTAAATTATAACTTCGCTGTATATAAAATATACGAGTTCGAAGGGACGTCAAATTGATATTATACGGAGGTCAGATGGGGATTATGTGATGGGTATATGAGGGTTATGTGTTGTTGGTATGGAGAACACATATAGGTTGTGTGAAGGTCATGTAGGTCATAGCCAGGTTATATGGAAATTATATGAATGTCAGATGCAGGCTTTATGAAGGTGACGTGAAGGTCATAAGGAGGTTGCGTGAGGGTTATGTGAAGGTCATATGAAGATTGTACAAAGCTCATGTGAAGGTTATATCGGTCACATGCAGGTTATATGGGAGTTATGGGGAGGTTACATGCAGGCTTTATGACGATCATAAGGAGGTAGGATCAAGTTCATGTGAAGGTCATATGAGGAATCTATGAAGGTCATAGGAAGGTCACGGAAAAGTTATATGGGGTATTTAAGGGTCATGAGAAGGCTATGTGAGGTCAAATGAAAGGCATACAAGGCGCATGTGAAGGTAAAGAATCATTGACATTATATAGAAGATATATGCAGGTCGTATAAAAGTTATATGGAGGTTAGGTGAGAGTCATATGGAAGTCACGTGAGGGTTATGTGAAGGTCGTATGAAGATTGTATAAAGCTCATTTGAAGGTTATGTACGTCATATGCAGGTTATATAGGAGTTATGTGGAGGTCATATGCGCCTGAACGAAATTCCAGGCGAATTCGTCACCTGTGGAACTCCAGGGTATTTATGTATAGAAAGAGGGAGAGAGAGAGAGTAAAAATTTATAAACCATTACCTTTTTGTCGCGATAAAAACCTATAAGGAGAATTAGAGCTACCTGCTACCTTAACTCTACTTCAGAGCTACCTTAAGTTCGGAGAACTACTTAAATGGGTTACCTATCGCGCGAATCGAGTCCCTAAATTTTTAGAACAATATTCATTAAATAACTTCATTAAATAAACCAGATATTTTGCAGATATTTCTTTTTTCGAGTCAGTTTTGATGAGTTAAAGTTTAGTAATTTTGATATTTTCCTATGTAAATTCGGTTAAGGATCAGGATATCACCGTGGAATATTTGACCAAGATAATGTGCTACCCAGTGTTTCCTGTAACCCTTTTTGGTTTCTCGATAGAGTGAGCACATAGGTCGAGTTGAAATGCTTGCGCTCCCTTGAGCGAGAGTGTTAGGGCTTTCAGTTGGAAGGCCGTGAAGACGATCACCCAGTCGTCGAAACGGATCGCCATTGAGTTTTTAATTTAGTTGCGTTTGCGTTTGAGTTTTCGTTGGTAAAGTCCTAATTCCTCTCCGGAGAGTGCCCTCTGTAGATAAGCTACCTTATTCCGGCCGTAGATGGAGCGAAGACCCGCTCAGCCATCTCAATTTCGCGTTGAGTTCACGTCATTATAGTTTTGTTCAGTTGAAATAATTGGGATCAATTATATAAAAATTCAAATTTAAACCTTTAAATATTTCGCGCACAATTACACCGGGAATCGATAGTTCGCATCTCCGGCACTCCAGTCAGCACCGTACGGGGCTAGTCTC
>NW_021680561.1:52925-77491 GCF_001412515.2 Diachasma alloeum
ATGCAGGCTCTATAAAGGTCACGGAGAGGTCATAAGGAGGTTACGTAAGGGTTATGTGAAAGTCGTGTGAAGATTGTACAAAGCTCATGTGAAAGTTATGTACGTCATATGCAGGTTATATGGGAGTTATGGGGAGGTTACATGCAGGCTTTATGGAGGTCATAAGAAGGTGGGATGAAGGTCATATGAGGGCTTTATGAAGGTCATGGAAAGATTACGGGCAAGTCATAGAGGTTATGTGAGTGTCACGTGAAGTTCATATAGAGGTTACGTGCAGGTCATATGAAGATTGTACAATGCTCATGTGAAAGTTATGTAGGTCATATGCAGGTTATATGGAAGTTATACGGAGGTCATATGCAGGCTTTATGAAGGTCATGGAAAGATTACGGGCAAGTCATAGAGGTTATGTGAGTGTCACGTGAAGTTCATATAGAGGTTACGTGCAGGTCATATGAAGATTGTACAATGCTCATGTGAAAGTTATGTAGGTCATATGCAGGTTATATGGAAGTTATACGGAGGTCATATGCAGGCTTTATGAAGGTCATGGAAAGATTACGGGCAAGTCATAGAGGTTATGTGAGTGTCACGTGAAGTTCATATAGAGGTTACGTGCAGGTCATATGAAGATTGTACAATGCTCATGTGAAAGTTATGTAGGTCATATGCAGGTTATATGGAAGTTATACGGAGGTCATATGCAGGCTTTATGAAGGTCGTGTAAAGGTTATGTACGTCATATGCAAGTTATATCATGTAAAGGTCGTGTGGAAGTCGTATGAAGGACAAATTGACGTTGTGAATCGCATGTGATGGTCAGATAGAGGACATATTGAGATTATATGGTAATCAGATGGGGATTATATGAGGATTATGTAAAGGTCATATGGAAGTTCCTTGAAACTCGTGGAAGGATCATGTGGGAGGTTCTGTGGAATTTATATGAAGGTCGATTGAATGCCAGAAAGAGGTCGTATAAAGAGAATTTCACATGCATCGCATATAACCATTGCATGACTCGTATATTTTATATACAGCGAAGTCATAATTTACCTCAATGTTGAAAAATTATTAGTCTTTCAATTATTAATTTATTTATTCATTTATTTTATTATAGAACATCCTCTGAATTTAGCCCCCTATTCCTCAATTATACCGAAGCATATAGAGAAAAAAACATAATTTCCGTCAATGCGGGAAAATTGTTCATTTTTCGAGTAATGAACAAAATTCTATTATTCATTTATTTATTTATTTATTTATTTGGTGGCCAACGGCCATGGAAAACGGCCGCGAATTCCAAAATACCTATGGCCACGCCATGGCCGTCGGCCATGTCCGATGGCCATGTCCGACGGCCATGGAAATTATTGTACGTGGTTGCAAAAGCCAAAGCGTTAGGACAGAAGCATTGTATTGTTACTTCCGATCAGCCATTATATATTAAGGCTCACGATATAATATCTTCGAGCAGTGCCGATTCAGATTTGAGGATAATTCTACGACTCGGAGGTTTTTATTTCTTGATGTCTTATTTTGGTGCAATCGATTACATTATGAATGCGCAGTGGGTTGAAGGATCTGTTCACTCAAGTGTATGCGTCCGCAACTGTTGAAAAAATGTTGAGTGGTCATGCTTATGCTTGAGCTGTGAGAGCTCATATATTGACACATTTAACATTGGCGAATATTGTCTTACTTTCTATTGACTACACTGAAGAAGACCGTATGACTATCAATGAAGCATTAGATAAGGTATATGATTCTGATCTTCTGGATGTCATTGAAAATTCACCACATAGCTTGATTTTTAGCGAACAATGGACCTACGTCGAAACTATGGATTCAATATTTTAACATGGTCACTCTGGCAAAACGATTCATACGAGCAGAAAGAACAGGGAATTGGAAATTGCACTTACAGAGTGTACAGCAAATGCTCCCTTATTTTCACGCCAGTGGACATTTTCTCTATGCAAAGTTAGGGCAATTGTATTTGCAAGATATGCTCGAAGAGATAAAACACAAGGATCCATTAGAATATGAAAAATTTGTCACTCAAGGTTTCTTCACTATTAGACGTTCAGAGAAGTATTGGTCTGGTATCTGGTCAGATATGACCATAGAACAGACTCTCATGAGATCTATGAAGAGTACTGGAGGCCTAACTCACAGATGTGGGATTACGTACGGGCAGGTGTGGTTGCCGAGCCCTAGGACTTCCATGCTAAATTCTCTGCTCAATCTGTGGTGGAGATTCTTGTACCAATGTCGCAGATCGTGGGAGTACTGTAGATGACGATGATGATGAAAATACAATCGATTTCGAGAATTATTTAGAAGTCGTAATGAAAGAACCTGAAGAGGATATTCTTTACTCTGATATGCAACAAAATAGCATTGACACACCATCTGAGGATGAAAAAGATGACGAAAGCGTGGACGGAAATGACGATAATTGAGCGACACAAGAGCTAAAATATGCTTCTCTGTGCTGTAGTGCCACAGTTCCAAGATAAACTTTTTCATTCGTAGTTAGCTCTGTGAAGTTGGCACCCCACTTTGATGAATTGAAACGAAAATTCAATATTTGGTAGATTTTGATCGCCACATGATAGTAGTAGCATTTTTTTTGTTTGTAGTTGAAAAATAAGCGCCCCATACATTTTCAAAAGACAGTTAGGAACTATTTCATTGTTACAGCTAAAAGGACATCGGATTCTTATCTACAATCGTGTGTAGTTGATTGTAGTTTTGAAATTTTTCCAATCCGACTTCAAATAAACGCCTCATTCATTTTCGAAAGACAGTTAGGAACTATTTCATTGTTACAGCTAAAAGGACATCGGATTCTTATCTACAATCGTGTGTAGTTGATTGTAGTTTTGAAATTTTTCCAATCCGACTTCAAATAAACGCCTCATTCATTTTCGAAAGACAGTTAGGAACTATTTTGCAGTTGCTGCTCACTTGGCATCGGATTTTGATCTGCAATCGTTTGTAGTGTTTGCAGATTGTCAGTCCAATGAAAAAAATTGACGGTATGATTTTTATGAAATGGTTCCGAAAAATTATTTTTCATAAAGAACCTGAACAAGATCAGATATGTAGGAGGATTTGGTTGTAGTTGTTTTGAATGGTGGAAAAAATTAGGAAGAATGAAAGATTCTTATCTGTAATCATTTGTAGTTGATCTTATTCCCGAAATTTTTTCAATCCGAATTCAAATAAGTGTTCTATTCATTTTCATAGTCTAAGTGGGGACTGAGTGATAGCTATAGCCAAACTGACGACGGATTCCTGCCTACAATCGTTTGTAATTGTTTGTAGTACTCATAGATTTCCAATCCAATGGAAAAGAAGGACATGAGGAAGATCAGATACATAGGAGGATTCCTTTTTAGTTGTTTGTAGTAGTATGAAAAATTGAAAATGAAAAAGATTCTTATATGCAATTATTTGCAGTTAATTGTAGTTTCGAAATTTCGTCAATTCGAATTCAAGTAAGCCTTCAATCTATTTTCAGAAAACAGTTGGGAACTATTTTATAGTTGCAGCTTAATTGACATGGGATTCCCATCTACCGATTGTAGTTTGTAGTTAATTGTAGCTTTGAATTTTTTTGAATCCGAATTCAAATAAATCTTCTATCGATTTTTTGAGCTCAAGTGAGGACTGATTGATAGATATAGCTAAAATGACGGCGGATTCCTGTCTACAATCATTTGTAGTTGTTTGTAGTACTCATAGATTTCCAATCCAATGGGAAAGAAGGACGTGAGGGAGGTCAGGTACATAGGAGGATTCGTTTTTAGTTGTTTGTAGTACTCATAGATTTCCAATCCAATGGGAAAGAAGGACGTGAGGGAGGTCAGGTACATAGGAGGATTCGTTTTTAGTTGTTTGTAGTAGTAAGAAAAATTGAAAATGAAATAGATTCTCATATGCAATCATTAACCCAATGTAATTTTAACTGTGAAATAGTTCCTGAGTGTTATTGAAGATTCGATTAAATGTATATTTGAATTTGAATTTAAAGAATTCCATAACTACATTCAACTACGAACGATTGCAGATTGAAATTTTCCTTCCTTCCTAATTTTAATCGCCACTATAAACAACTACAAACTAATTCTTCTAGGTATCTGATCTCTTTCAGGTCCTTATTGAAAAATAATTCCTCGATGCCATTTCATAGAAACCATTTCATCGGTACTCAAAATTTGCTAATACTACAAACAACTAAAAAAAATTGTAGTCAGGAATCCGTCGTCATTTTGGCTATAGCTATCACTCAGTCCCCACTTGGACTATGAAAATGGATAGAACACTTATTTGAATTCGGATTGAAAAAATTTCAAAACTACAATCAACTACAAACGATTGCAGATGTAAATCCCATATCACTTAAGCTCCGGCTATAAAATAGTTCCTAACTGTTTTTCGAAAATGGATTGAAGGCTTACTTGAATTCGAATTGACGAAATTTCGAAACTACAATTAACTGCAAATGATTGCATATGAGAATCTATTTCATTTCCAATTTTTCTTACTACTACAAACAACTAAAAACGAATCCTCCTATGTATCTGATCTTCCTCATGTCTTTCTTTTCCGTTGGATTGGAAATCTATGAGTACAACAAACAACTACAAACNCTACATTCAACTACGAACGATTGCAGATTGAAATTTTCCTTCCTTCCTAATTTTAATCGCCACTATAAACAACTACAAACTAATTCTTCTAGGTATCTGATCTCTTTCAGGTCCTTATTGAAAAATAATTCCTCGATGCCATTTCATAGAAACCATTTCATCGGTACTCAAAATTTGCTAATACTACAAACAACTAAAAAAAATTGTAGTCAGGAATCCGTCGTCATTTTGGCTATAGCTATCACTCAGTCCCCACTTGGACTATGAAAATGGATAGAACACTTATTTGAATTCGGATTGAAAAAATTTCAAAACTACAATGAACTACAAACGATTGCAGATGTAAATCCCATATCACTTAAGCTCCGGCTATAAAATAGTTCCTAACTGTTTTTCGAAAATGGATTGAAGGCTTACTTGAATTCGAATTGACGAAATTTCGAAACTACAATTAACTGCAAATGATTGCATATGAGAATCTATTTCATTTCCAATTTTTCTTACTACTACAAACAACTAAAAACGAATCCTCCTATGTATCTGATCTTCCTCATGTCTTTCTTTTCCGTTGGATTGGAAATCTATGAGTACAACAAACAACTACAAACGATTGTAGACAGGAATCCATCGTCATTTTAGCTATATCTATCACTCAGTTCCCACTTGGGCTCCAAAAACCGATAGCACATTTATTTGAATTCGGATTCAAAAAATTTCAAAACTACAACCAACTACAAACGATTGCAGATGTAAATCCCATATCACTTAAGCTCCGGCTATAAAATATTTCCTGTTTTTCGAAAATGGATTGAAGGCTTACTTGAATTCGAATTGACGAAATTTCGAAACTACAATTAACTGCAAATGATTGCATATGAGAATCTATTTCATTTTCAATTTTTCTTACTACTACAAACAAACAAAAACGAGTCCTCCTATGTATCTGATGTTCCTCACGTCCTTCTTCTCCATTGGATTAGAAATCTATGAGTACTACAAACAACTACAAACGATTGTAGGCAGGAATCCGTCGTCAGTTTGGCTATAGCTATCACTCAGTCCCCACTTGGACTATGAAAATGAATAGCACACTTATTTGAATTCGGATTGAAAAAATTTCAAAACTACAGTCAACAAGCGATTGCAGAAAAGGATCCGATGTCAATTAAGCTGGAACTGCAGGATAGTTCCTAAGTATCTCTCGAAAATGAATGACCTGATTATTTGAATTCGGATTGAAAAAATTTCAAAACTACAGTCAACAAGCGATTGCAGAAAAGGATCCGATGTCAATTAAGCTGGAACTGCAGGATAGTTCCTAAGTATCTCTCGAAAATGAATGACCTGATTATTTGAATTCGGATTGAAAAAATTTCGGGAATAAGATCAACTGCAAACAATTACAGATAAGAATCCTTCATTCTTCCTAATTTTTTCCACCATTTAAAACAATTACAACCAAATCCTCCTACATATCTGATCTTGTTCAGGTTCTTTATGAAAAATAATTTTTCGGAACCATTTCATAAAAACCATACCGTCAATTTTTTTCATTGGACTGACAATCTGCAAGCACTGCAAACAACTACAAACGATTACAGATGAAAATCCGATGCCAATTGAGCTGCAACTGCAAAATAGTTCCTGACTGTCATTCGAAAATGAATGAGGCGTTTATCTGAAGTCGGATTGGAAAAATTTCAAAACAACAATCAACTACAAACGATTGCAGATAAGAATCCGATATCCTTTTAGCTGTAACTATGAAATAGTTCCTGTCTTTTCACAATATATGGGGCGCTTATTTTTCAACTACAAACAAAAAAAATGCTACTACTATCATGTGGCGATCAAAATCTGCCAAATATCAAATTTTCGTTTCAATTCATCAAGGTGAGGTGCCAACTTCACAGAGCTTTCGTAATTGTTATCAATAAAACAAACTTTAATAATTAATTACAATTGAGATTTATTAATTTCTATAGTCTAAACACTGACCTTCATACGTACAATATTCAAAAAAAATTTTCCCGGGTAATTTTCTCCCGAATTTCCAGAAATCGGTACATGTTTATGCTGTATCTCAGGAACCGTCCGACCTATTCTATCTTTTTTTTTTTCATTTTGTAGGGAATTTAATGAAGAACCGAAGTTGTCAGAATAATTTTTACCATAGAATGAATGGAAAGAGATATTCATGGAAAACTCAAAACTTAACTGTACTTCCGTGTATGGCGGACACTTTCGGTCCTCGGAGGGAGTCAAAAACTTTGCATATTATAAACAACCTTGAGCTTAACTGATTTCAAAAAAAAATTATTTCTGACGGATAAACGTATTCACCTAGACTATACCCCTATTTTACCGCCCGAAATCGTACGAAACTTATTGTTTCATGAATGTTTCATCCGAAAATATGAACATTAGTCACAAAATTTCATCAAAGTATTACAAGTTATCAATCAGTGAGAAAATTAGGCACTAGTACTTTTATTTTTCAATAAAATTGATAAACTAATTAAAATTAGTAATTCAGGACATGATTAATCGAAAAAAAAGACAAAAAAAAAGCAAAAAATGTGGGACTCATTAAGAGTTTTAGAAAAGAAGTGTATGAACAATTTTAAAAAATTGACCATTTCCTCCCAATTTACGAAAAAGGCCTTTTCAAGGGCTTTTTTTATTGTTATTATTAGATGCGTCGGCGCTTGGAATACAAAAAACAATTAGGAAAGTTTGATCTGCGCATTTATATCTATTTGTTTTAAAAAAATAGCCGCTAGTACGTCAACAATTACTTCGTGAACGTAAACAGAAGCTGTTTGCAGTTTCTCTGGGAGTGCTAGCCCCAATAAAAGGTGCCGTCGGGTAAAGAGTAAGACAGCCCATGGTTACGCCGATAAGGATGGGGGGGGGACAAAATGTTAAAATGGTAATACGTTAATTTTTTTGCTAAAGAATTTCGAGTAAATTGTTCCATCTGAGGATCTGTGCAATAGATCGATCTGAAATTTGATATATGTAAAAGTGGAACTGGACAATTCTAACTATGAACTAAAGTTTCAAATGTTTTCAGTGACTTTTGGATGCTTCGGTGTGAGAGGAGTGGGGTTCGAGTATTAGTGCGCCATAAGAGAAGCACGCTGGCGCACCCGAGTGGAAATTCCAGTCAGGTCTTGATCAAGTTTGGATCAGGTTAGACCTAAGCACTGATCAGGTATTGATCAAGTTGATGGATCCGGTCTTGATCAGACATGTTACGCCTCTAACCAATCCGGATTTGATCAGGACGAATGGATGCGAACTTGATCAAGTCAACTGTATGAAAACCGGATGACCTGTCTGTCAGTATCAATAAAAATTATCAATGATAATTAATCCAAAACAAAAGATAATTCAATTCTTTCACCGTAGGTCGCCTCTCTTAATGAATCTCTACTGTTATTACCTCTGAAAAAGCTTATTATTGTTTTACCGATGCTGGGGATCTAACCGGGTGTCCGCACTTTTTTCCTTTGGAAAAAATTTTTTGGAAAAAATCTCTCGGAAACATACTTTTTTTTCAAAATTATTTGGCAAATTTTTTTTTGGAAATAATTTTCCGGTATTAATTTTTTTGGGAAAAAATAACTTTTTTAGGGAAATAATAACTTGTCCAGTCACATTTGATTGTAATTCTTTCTTTTTTTATTGCGGAAAATAATAATTGTTGATAACTGTGAATATTATAATAGTCGAAAAAATATTAATGTGAACGAATATCACTTGAATTGTGTTAATGGAAATAATTTTGAGCTCACGAAATTCCCAAGGATACATATATATTTGGGTATTAGCCACGGCACAATATAAACACTACACGAAACAGTGTCATAAGTGGGGGAAATTAATCTCCAGTCGATTGTCGCTATCCCTTCCAACGTCAATTTTACTATCGCACCATTCAATACATTTCCAGCTAGGATTCTATTTTTTTTTCTGACATTTTTTCCAAGGAAGTAAAAAAAAAGGAATTAAATTCCGGGAAGAAAATTTTCCCAAGTAATTTTTTCCGAAACAAAAAATTCCCAAGTAATTTTTTCCGGAAAAAAATAATTCCGGGAAATTTTTTCCGGAAGTTTTTTTCCTTAGGGAATAAGTGCGAGAACCCAGAAATTGATCTGAATCATCCTGCAGTTTTGCGGATCCGATCTACTGGATCGAAACTTGGTCAGGTTCTCATCAGGCATCATCTGATCATGTCTACCTGATCAGAACTTGATCTGAACCCGCCTGTAGTTCTTCGGATCCGATCTGCTGGATCAGAACGTCAGGTTCTCATCAGGCATCATCTGATGATGTCTACCTGATCAGAACTTGATCTGAACCCGCCTGTAGTTCTTCGGATCCGATCTGCTGGATCAGAACGTCAGGTTCTCATCAGGCATCATCTGATGATGTCTACCTGATCAGAACTTGATCTGAACCCGCCTGTAGTTCTTCGGATCCGATCTGCTGGATCAGAACGTCAGGTTCTCATCAGGCATCATCTGATGATGTCTACCTGATCAGAACTTGATCTGAACCCGTCTGTAGTTTTTCGGATCCGATCTGCTGGATCAAAACTTGGTCAGGTTCTCATCAGGAATCACCGGATCAGTTGAACCTTACAAAAACCTGATCCAGTTCTGATCGTGCTTCAGCTGAGCCTGCAGCAATTTCCACTCGGGCACGCACATCACTACGAACGGCGAAAAGTGGGGCACTGAGAGACAAAGCAAAGGGTTAAAGCACGCAAAAGTGAATTTTGATCAAAGAAATGAAAAAATAGTAATATCTCAAAATTTCTTGAGAACGGATATTTCTATAGTTTGATTTAAATATAGATAGATAGGATCAGGAGCGACCAGTAATTTTTGATATATTGAGCAAGAGAGTTGGACATACAAAGTTGAATATCTCTGAAATTACTGCTCCGATTTCGTTCATCGAGACTACCAAACTTTGTTGTTATAAGCCCTAAAGTCTTATCAATTTTGAAGTTTCTGCCTCGATTATTTTTCAAGTTATCATGCGTACAAGCAATTTGAGCGTAAAAATGGAAAATGAAAAATAAAACTACATTGCTCGGGGTGAGATCATCTTTGTTCAATTTAATTGAATAGGTATCATCATGATGAGTATTTTGAAAAAAATTCGATTAGCCCAATGGTTCAGGAATGGAAAAGAACTATTTTCGAGGAATCGTTATATCTGGGAAATCATTCAACCGATCGAGCTGGGATTTAGCACAATTTTAAATCTCACTAGTAACAATTAGTAGCCAAAATTTTAATATGTTCGTAATAACCATTCTCGAGCTATTGACACAGTTCTGAACATATAGACCCATATGCACACACACATACATACATTTCTTAAAAACATAATTTCTTCATGTTTCACATATTTTTATGCATTTCCACTCAAAGTTAATAAATCGAAAAAAATTATAATTACCAAGCTCCCATTCTAAAGCAAAAATGTGGGAAAACTTTTTCTGTAGTCCATTTCTTGATAAAGCTTCCTACAAAAGAAGTCTTCTGCACCCATCAGGAATAAAATCGATATGATCCAAGTCTAAGAATGCGACTGGATGTAGGTTGATTGAATAAAGTCAAGAATCGACTCATTTATGTGCCGTTCACATATTAAATACATAAGAGGATCTTCGACTATTTTGAATATCATCTCTCCCCTGAGATCTTACGTAAGATGGTAGGAACTTGAATGAAAAATTGGATTGACGATAGGAGCAGTTGGCAACCTTGTCTTTGTGTTAAGTTTTACGTTTGACCATTGACCTTAATTCTGACACTGCTCAATCACTCTTTCCCTTCGTATTTAGGCCTTAGGCTTGGCTCTTATTCATAACTCTTTGACCCTGTTCTTCATCCTTGTGCTTGACTGTTACGCTTAATCCCCATACTTGATTTTTATGTTCTCTTGCCCATTACCCTCATATTTATATCCTGGTCCACTCCTTACGTAAGATTCTCATTACACGGACTCCCCGCATAAGGAGAAGTAAGAAACTCTCGACCCCCTCGCCGCCCTAAAAATCTTGCGTAATATATGGACAGACCCTTTCAGGTCTCTGGAGATACGTTAAATGAAGTCGGGTAAAAAACTGGCGGGTCGATGGGTACCTTCATCCGAGTAGGGTTCGGCTTGATGAAAATCGTGGAGTATTCTCAGCCATGATTCAAGTTACAGTCTACGTGATCCGTGTCTGTTTACTCGAATCAATTCAATTGCAAATTTCCTAGTCATGGTGAACCGGACGTTCGGATTAATCGGGTTCCAGTGGTCCGACTTGATACAAACCGATTATCTACTTGAACTGAGTCTTTATTTTTGCGATCGTGATTTTTCTTTTTTAGATAACTCACTAACGATATAATTTAGAAGTCAATTAAAATTCCCCACGGAGAACATGGTTTGGTGAATTTCACCAACTAGTTGGTGAAATTTAACAACTAATTAATTAAAACTCATAAAAAGATCTTTCAATTTCATTCAACAACCATTTGTTAAATTTTCAATGAACGTTCGTCGATTCATTTGATGGATCAAATTTAGTAAGGAATTGTAGATTATAACGAAAATATCTTCTAGGGGAGACATTGATCGATTGTCAAGATGTAAATGATTGCGGGATTATTATTTCACAATTTATTATTATTATTATTATTATTATTATTATTATTAGTGCAAAATTTTTATTTTTACGTTGAAAACGAAGGTGTAACAGCGTGAATAAATTCAGCTATTCTGATCTCGGTGGCTTCACCTTTTTTCCTATGTTCATGTGACAGTATTTTTATGAAAGAAAATCTTCAAATGTCAAAACACAAATAGAGTGGAAAGCACAGAATGACTCACGAAATAAACGATAATATACAGATTTTTACTGAACTTATTTATCAACTTTTTCTCTGAAAATCGGTCTTTTAATGATTCTTCACAACATGACAATCAAACTTGTGTGATCATGCATTTTTTTCTGCGTGAGCTTGTAAGGAATTCCTTTAAAGGTATGGTGAAATGAAGTGAATAAATTCTTCCGTTCTGTTCTCCTTGGCTTCAACTCCCTTTCCTCTGCTCTTATGTGAATATTTTTATGGAATGCAAGTTTTCTCCAAATATCAGAGTACAAATAAAGAAGACATTACAACGTGACTGACAAAATAAATAATGAACTCACATTTTTTCATTGATGACGTTTTGCCTCCAGTATTTGCTTTTATAAAAGCACATCTTCAACATCGGTGAACTCGTTGATTGTGCGCTCCGTCGGATGAAACACAGGCGTCAATACTGGCCTTGATTCCAGTTGTATAGACTCCCTGGTTTGATTCGATCTTGATGCAAGACTCGATAAAAGACTCTCTTGTACCGTATCATTTCCATTGCACAGCTTTTCACTTCTGTAAGCCTCGGTTGTTCGTGGAGTGCTGTTTCTCGGTTTTATGAATGGTAGTACCTACAATGTGAAATTGTCAATAATAAGACACGAGATAAAATTGAATTTTTGTTAAATTAATTCACTTAAACTGATAATATATGTCGATTAAAAGCGTAAATAGATCATGTTTACAAGAACATATCCAAAATCTCCAATAAAAAGAGAATTTCAAACAACGCGCTCATTTATTCCGTACGCAAAAAAGTATTCTCAAATCAACCTCCATTCCTTCGGAAAACATTGACAGTTTCGGAAGAGAAACATTCTGTATCGATCGCGCTTGCTGAAAACATTTATTTTCTTTGAATAATTCTGTAGGGAAATGGAGAGAAGACATCAACATTTTGGGAGTGAAGAGATTCAAGATAATCAATCGGAAAACCTTTCTTCGGAGCCCACGAAAATTCGCAAAAAAGGCGGCCTCTTCATCTTTTTTTTCCCTCGAATCCCATCTCACCCAAGATATATTCAGAATGATACACCAATTTTCTTTAACCTTTGCCTTGAACTTTGAACTCGATTATTTATTATTTTCCTTTGATTTGTACAGATACATTTTTTTCTCCGATTTCACCACTCTCTTTGTTTCTTTATACTGCATTTCGTGTAATACAAAGAGTAAATTTGGAGAAATAATTCGGTTGATCTAGCCGGTTTCGTACTTGATTTCTATAGGGATCATAGAACATTACCCAAAAAACTGATTCAAGTCGATGTCGGCTTAATTCTAGTTGATTTTCGACTCGATTCAAGTCGACCCTAGTAGAAATTTCATGGTACAAAAACATTGCGGCGTGAGTTGGCGTGCGACATTCAATATTACTGGCACAGGCCCTTTAACTCAATGTCGCAGAATGTCGATCAATTTCTACTAGGGATGTGACTAGCCAATCCTGATTCCGGGTCTCATATGAGTCGAAAAGTGGTTCATTTCAAGAAAAAACGTGTCAAGCCCCCTTGTAGAAATTTTGGCTGGCGGGACGACTTTACCTGCCGGGGCGACAGTGGGTGGGCGGGCGTCGCCCGCGCGTGTCGAACTTCGCTCTTTCGAACGCATAAGGGCGAACTTCAATCAGGCTTTATTGTTTTTGTTCAGTCACGTGGAGGTAGGGGAGACGTTATCGAATAAGTGAAGGATATCTGGGAATTATCAATAATCGAGATGCATGATGATGAAGTTATTAATGATCTTCGTTTGTTGGCGATTTGTTCGAAACACCCTGATGTGTATGTGGGAAAGTTACTAAAAATTTAAAAGAAGAAACATTTACCATGAGTGCCAGTGACAGCAAGTACTTTTTGGGCACATCATCAGTTCATCACTAGATTAAAACTATTCCTGATGCAGATGAAAAGATAATGGGAGAATTTGTTCATCTGGTAATGGAGGAAAACATCCGTGCAGTGGTGGATTCAAATTATCTCTTTATTTCCAATGCAAATGATTTTAAGAGAAAATCTTGCCAAATCGTTTCGAAAGCCGGATACGGTGCGAAGTAGTAATAGAAATTTTTGTTCTTCTTTTGCTGACTCTTCTCATCTGATTGATAGATTAGTGTAAAACAGTTTCCGCCACGGCGGACTCAAAGTCAGATTTCCCTTCCGCGAAGCCGTGACGGAGAATAATTTGTTGACCACGGGACGTTAAATAACTCTCACCCACGTGCTTACCACCCTCGCCTTCGGCTCGAACCCTGATCCCAGGTAGAAAATGCCAGTGTTGGAAAAACGGACCAAGTCTGGCACAAGACTGGGGTTGCCAGGGCTGGGCGGCCAAGCTTCGACCGAGGTTCGGCCATGCCTGGGGACCAGGGCTTGACCCTCGGGAGAAGGGCAGGTAACCGAGCCTTGGTTGATAGATCTGGCCCAGCCTTGGCCGAACATTGGTATGGCGGAGCTCGATAATCAAGCCCCAGCCAGCGGTGGCCCGGAGCTTGCTCATTGGGCTCCAGCTGTTGCTGTAATTGTAAGGGTTAAGTCGGAAGGGTAAGATGAGAATGGAATCATAGGCGTAGAATCATAAGGCTAGTATCTGAAGGGTAAAATTGTAAAGGTTAAATCACAATAATGGAAAGAGGCGAAAAAATCATAAGGCTGACATTGTGAGGGTTGAACGGTAAGGCCGGAATCTTGAGGGTAAAATTTTAAGGGTGTAATCGTAAAAAAATGATGATATTGTAGGTATTGAAGTCACATGTTATTCGCTAATTATTACGAAAAGAAGAAGAATTGTCATTCAACATTAATCATCATTGTTATAATTATTTTTGTAATTAATAATTATTATTATTGTTATTCATTATTGAATTAATTTACCGATCAAACTATAGCTGAATCACTTAATATCTCTATCAACTGAATAATAAAACATTCAAGTCGAAAAAAACCGAGATGGAATTAATGTGGACGATTTAAAGTAGAGGTTTTACGAATTGCGCGGTAGGCTAGTGGTTAGGGCGTCGGATTAGTAGTCGTGAGGTCGTGGGGTCGAGCTTAGAGTAATATTTTAAGTTAACAAAATCGGTTTTTCAGCGATGATTGCGTTAGGGTTTGGTAGGTAGGACGCAATTAAAACTAAGAATCATCCTAAAAAAAGTTAATGATCTTGTTTTTGTTATTATTGATAATTGTCATGGACTGTTTGGTAACCAGCCGGACGCCAATCGCATGCCGGTATTGATTTTTTGTCTTCCTTGAACCTGTTACAAATGCTCAGGAGTAAGATTGAATTACTTGTATTTCAATCACTAATATCATATTCATGTAATTAAGTAATATTTAATTGAGCCTGACCAACGACTGGCAACCAATGGTGGGCCATTGGTTTATAAAGAATTTCAAGTCGTAGTACAACCTACTACCACACCACACTACCACAAGTTTATAAAGAATTTCAAGCGGTACCCCGAGTCGAATATTAGGACCTGAATTCCTCCTTGAACACCTATCATGAGTAGGAGGACCAGGATGAAGTTAGGGTGTATTTACATTCAGAAAGACCCCCTGGTTTCCGCCTGAACGTGCGAGTTATTTCCAAATTCCGAGGGTTCAGGAGGAAAACAGGTGTGTTAAACCTATTTATCGCCTGGACTCCCTAAAATGTTTTCCACTCCATCCCTCCTGGAAAGAGCCTACAAACAGATCATCCTGGCTATCAGGGTTAATTCAGGAGATTTATGATTCCTTTTCATTCGACAGGAGGAGAAGGGGGAAAAAAGTATCAGTTGAGAAGGGTTTTTACGCCTTTAGGATGAGGCAGGATCATATAAGGAGTTATTCAGGATGTATAGGATGAAGAAAGGAGGAAAAAATATCTCAAGAAGGTAATAGGGGGAATAAGGTCCAGATATACGACTTGAGGAGGTAATAGGGGAGAATAAGATCCAGATATTCGACTCGAGAAGGTAATAGGGAGGAATAAGGTCTAGATATTCGAATCGGGACACTACGTAAGATATTTCTTGAGGCGAAATAAGTACATATGTTAGTACAAATAGGCCCACCATTGGTTGCCCGAGATCGGCGCCCAGGCTTGGCCCCATGTTATTATTCCAGGTTTCAACCAAGTCCGGTGCGGTCCCGGCGGAAGAACGGACCCCGAAGTTCGGCAGTCAGGCCGCCGGGCTTGGACCGAGCCCGACCCATTCGTTTTTTCCTACTTGGGATGTGCTCGTCTTCGGCTCGGGTAGTAATTCTGCACGTGGGCACGATTTCTTTATTTTCCGTCCCTAGGTAGGGAATAGACTCTTACAACTTAACAATTAAAGCAACAAATAAATTATTTAATAAATGAGTTATTTTTTTCGAGGTTATGGTGACCTGTCAAATAAGATATTGGGCATTTTTTTGTAATTATAAGTCAGGCCTTGCCCACCGTCACCCGAGTAGAAATTTCGTTGGGAGCCCCCAACGTGCAGTGGGAACCTATGAGTTTATTGCGGGTTACTGACTCGTAGGTTGTACTAGTCCATACGCAATACCCCCTTCCCGTGGTCACTAGGAGGTCGATGGAATTTTATCATTGGATTTTATGTTTTTGGAGGTGAGGAATCCGAATATGTTATTTATTTTGTCCTCCCGTCGCGCAATCATTTGTTATAAACAAAATAGTCCCCATTTTTAGTGAATAAATGTTCTTCCGGGAAAACAAAGAGATACAGAAAAATTGTTCTAACAAAAGTTATTCCTCTTTTTTTCACCAATAAAATGATGTTTGACTTGTCGAAATCGGTACAATACTTCCCGAGATGCAGGCTAAAGAGTGAGCGCGGGTGGATAGACTGCGCGGACGACGGGTGAGTATGGGCGCGGAGCAGTGTATCTAAACGAATATCGTTTGTGTTTGCATACTGCACTGCGCTGAAAAAATTTTATAAACATATGATGTTGAACAATGTGTAAATCGTGTTCAGTGCCTTCCTTTACCATGTTTCGATCTACGATATTCACTCAGATATAAACGAAAATGTGATTTTTTTTTCTTTTTCTACGTATATAAATCGATTCTTAACATTGGGCATGCTTTTCCAAAGCAATTAATGAGTTATTCATCATTGACAAATTGTTAATAATAATTAGATGAATAAATAATCATGCAAGTTTTTGATGGGTTACAACCTACGTGTAACTTGTGAGGTAACTGCGTGACGTTTCCGTGAGTTCCTTGTAGGTTGAAACCTATGTGGAACCGGTGACCATGCCGGTTGCAACTGATAGGTAACTAGGATGATAAACCGACGAAATTTCTACTCGGGCACTCGTCTCACTATTTTTTCACAATTTCACGCTAATTTTTCCCCCCGACGGCAAACCAGAGGGAGAGGCATATGCTTTGGACGGTCCATAACACGCCTCTTCGATATCGGTGTTTGGACGAAACTACATGGAAAACGATTTGAAAAAATGAATCTTTGTATGAGTAATAAAGAGAACTTTGATTAAGTACTTCGTTTTCCTACAAAATGCATTCACTGCAAACCCAAGTGTGTAAACCCCTATGTCATTTAAACACACTACACAGATGAGACGTGTGTAGTTGAGTTTTCGCGTGTTTCCCTCCGTAGGAGTGCGTTAGACTCACACACCAAGTTGTACATGGCGTGTACAATGAACACATCGCTCATGCGTACAGAGCCTTACACATTGAAATCTGTGTTCGAAAATAACACGTTAAGGCGAACACACAAGAAGCGTGTGGAAAATTCGCAGTTGACTGTGTTTTACACGTTTCGTCGTGAACACGGGATCGGTCGGTTACACACGAATGCCGAAAACACACGCCAAAACTACACAGTACCAAACGTGTCTGTGGACTTAGTTTTTGTCGCACTCGTGTTGGACTTGAAAATATTTTGACTCTTGGGAAAATGTTCGCTTTTCAAACTTAGAAACATTTCTACTTGATATTATATTATATATTTTGTTTTCATTATATAGAAATAAAATATTTTCATAATACTTTATTGATATTTCATTTATAAAATACAATCATTAATACATTTCTTTATTATAAATGTTTTAATTTTTTTCATGACTTTTATAACACTTCAATCAATTGATCACAATCTATTATTGTTTGACATGAATGGAAACTCATTTCTCATATAATGTCATTAATCAACATTTTTTAATATTTTTAACATTTTTAATCAACATTTTTAACTTTTGTTTTATTTTTTAAGAATCATTTAGCAAAATACGGTCACTTTTCAACAATTTTTAATATGAATATGAATACATTTACTTTACGATACTCCTTGCTTAACACTTTTTTATACCAATAGTTCAAAATGGAACGTTGGTAAATATTTTTTGTTCATCTTTTTTTTTCAATTCCAAGAAATTTATGAACAAGAGTCTCGAAATTCATTTGGCCAAATATGGTCTCTTTTAACTACTCTTACAAAACCACGACGTATTTCATCTTTTATCCATAATATTCAACTCTTTCGTGATTGAGAAATCCAACGTAATTGGAAGACGATAGTTTTACATATAACAATGGATGAGGAAATATCAGCTGATCAATTAAAATCGTACGTTCAATTTTTTCCACATATTCATCTACGCAATATCCATTCAATTGATATTCGAAAAATTGAGTGATCAGTGGTTGATAAACCAGGATAATTTTTTCGCCAAGAACGAACATTTCTTTGATTTTACCAAAACAGGGAAGTGAGTCCTCCTCGCAAGATAAAAGTATTATAGAATTGGATAAATATGACGTTCCATATACTTTTATCTTACGTGAACGCATCAATGAACAATCAGCTCGATCTTCTTCTCTGACATATTGATAAAATAGAATTGCATTACTCAAATCTCTCAGAAATACAGTATCTCCTTCCGCTATGTTGTGACCTTGATACAAAAATTTTTTTGGTGAACTCCCAGGAAAAACTGCAAGTCGAACACAATCGTTCTTGATGTCTATATGCACATGTAAATGCCATGTTTTTAAAGCTTCTCACGACAGGGACTAATCCTTTGAAATAAGCGTGAGCATCTTCAAAACGAAAACATCATTGCTGTCGAGATGGCCCAAACAGCCTGATAAATTGTGGAATGTGGATTAAGAAGTGAAATTTAGGAACTATCCATTCCGGATACAATTGATGGAATTTAGAAATATACTTCGTAATCATCCACTTGAGAATATCAACTGAATTATAACTTATTTCATACGCAAGACATCTATTCATAATTTGCAGCAGTAGCGAATGACACAAGATTCTATTCTGAATCTCCTCATCATCGATCTCTAAAATCCACTCCCCAATAACATAGAGTAAAACATGCGCTAAAACAAATATTTGTGCTGCGGTTTGTTTGAGATCCTTATCTTTTCCTAAATGTTCAGGTAAAATTTCACCTGGTATGTCAGTCGTAAAGTGCCCGTAATTAAATCTTGCCAACTTATGGTTAAGCTCGTCAGTTGTAAACAATTTTTTATCCACAATTAGAAAAGTTAGTAATGCTCTTGTACTAATTTTTATAACGCCTTCATTCAGAACATGCATTGCATCTTGAGGAAAACATTTTGTTACATCAATGTTTGCAATACTCTGAATGGGGCTTTCTCTATTAACTCCGTATGTTTTACTCCCAAAAGTGGCTTGTTGTTTCGAAATACCCGGTTGACTCACAGTGGCATCATGCTCTGCATGAGTTTCCCGATTGCGCAGAATAAAATCTTCCTCTTTAAAATTTAATTTCCACTCTTCATCTGTGACCATACAGTGTCGACACAGCCGGAAGGCTGGTACAGATTCTTTGAACCCTCCTAAAAGAGCCTGAGCAGGGGTGTCTCCAGCACAAAATAAAAGTGAACCTTTGAAGAAAGTTTGGCCTCTTCCTTTCACATTAACACTAATTCCCTCTGTCTGTAAAACATTAATATCGTTCACGAATGGTTCTAGGACTTTTTTGAGTGCGGTACGATTCACATCACGCTCGTCTTTCAACCATTTACTTTTAACTATGGCAAAAAGCTGGACAGTGTTTTCACTCGAACGAACGGAAGGATCGATATTAGCTAATGTCCAGTAGAACATCATTAATTTTTCCGAATTTGCCCGCACTCCTAACGTATTGGCTGGTCCCATTTCATCCGAGTATAAAACGATTGCTAAAGCATGATTTTCACTAAATGCTATATCTTCTTTATAATAAGAACCATCTAGAACAGTTCTGTATACGCCATCCCTCGATAATCTCGGAAAAGAACTCTAAGATTATCGAGGAATGGTACATAGTACGCGCAAAATTCTGTACTATCTAAGTAACATCGATCGTCCCTTTCCAACCAGTCAAGATCTTCAAAAAGAACCAATTTCTGCGGCGAGATCATCCCGAATTTTTCAATCAAAATTTTATCGAGACGTTTTCTCGAGTTCAGTATTGAGAATAACTCAGAAGCTGGATATGTGTCCAATACAATTTCTCGTATTGCATCATAAGGTACCAATTGTGAATCAGCGTCTGCCTATTCCCGTATTTCGTCCTGTGGATGGAATAAGAAATCAAGTATTAAACATCATACATTGAATGGAAAATTCATAAAAGGGTTTAAAGTATTTAGACTGGAAAAGGTAAATGATGAAATCTTTTTGAAATTTACATGGGACATTTATAATGTTCATTGGATTATGTATGAATTTTTTTGAAATTTTCCTAGATCTTTTTTCCGAGTAATCAACAATCAAAGTTGTCTCTTATACATGGGTTCTTATGGCGATTTTCTGGGTTAGCACGAAACTGCGTTACCATCTGTGCTGATCACATAGTTTCGTACTAACTCAGAAAATCGCCATAAGGGTCCATGTATAAGAGACGACGTTAATTGCTGATTACTCGAGGGAAAAATTTAGGAAAATTTCAAAAAAAATTATACACAATCCAACAAACATTATAAATGTCCTGTGTGAATATCAAAAATATGTCATCATTTTTTTTAACAGATGAATTGGCCTTGTGATCGCAACTACGTTCTTAAAATAAATGTCTGACGTTATTCCTCCTATCAGGAATAACGGAGAGAAAGTATAGTATCAATATTTAAACAATATTCCTTTCTCAAATGGCAGCTCCAATTGAAATCCGGAATATTCGGTGCGTAGAGAGTGAATAACTATCAAACAGAAAATTACTATTATAATTGACGACCGGATGGCTACTAATTGTTGGACGCCATCAATAATGTGCTCCATAGCCGCTTGCGACACTTTACAGTTTTCCCGGATGTTTATAAAAAATTGTGCTTCATGCCATTCCAGTCGTTCGTAAAGAGTGCATTCGCCTTCTTCAATATCTGTGAAAATAGAGAGAAACATTTTAGTATAAAAATGAAGTCGTTACGTTAGGACGCGCCAAAATGCTTCAAAATCGAAATTGCCTGGAGTCTATATGACAGAGCAAAATATGGGCACATAAAATTTATCTATGAATTTCCCCAATTATTATCGAATTGTAGATGGAGGCATCAATCAATTTAATATGGAATTAAGTCCAAATGTGCATGGGATTATATTATCAAATTGCACTTACCTGCGTTAGCTGCATTACCATTATTTGCTATTTCTTCAGCCATCTGCACTTCATTTTCCATCACTCGATTTATATCTAATGGATCCTGATCATGATGTTTACGGTAAATATGTTGACGGAATGTTTTCCATTTATTAAATGTACTCCCACAGCCATTATACTTGCACTGAATTTGAAATCCTTTATCATATTGATGTCGACGGACTGTATGTCTCATCAAATCTTCACTTGACGCATACTCCATAAAACACACTGTGCATCGAACAATATTTTCCATTTCAGCAGTCAAGGTGAATGATTGAAATGAAGAAAATCACGGTGAAAATTATATCGAAGCGTACTTGGCGTCGTTACTCGGTGCGTCACTTAAACTCCCACAAGTGGCCATCAGTATGCACGCTCTGAGGACTAGACCTTTCTCAGGTATATGTCCCCACCTNCGCGGGGGCAAAGAAGCAATTCATTCGCTTGGAAACAATTGGAGTTGCGGAGTAGTCTACCCATATCGTAGATGCTCTATGACTGAAATATATAATTGATTAATTCAATTATTTATTCACTTTTCAAATTTTTGGGGAACAATTTTTATTGGGGAAATCCCCTTTTTTGCACTACCTCTCGATCGTAAAACTGACCCTCGGTCTTCGGCCGAGGATGGTTGAGGCGCACATGTGGTGACCAGACACAGTTACTGCAGGGACTGCATTGTTCTTCTGCTTTCTCTGTCCTTTTCAAATCGTCCAGTCGGTTCAATTTTTTTTCTATAATTTTTCACCATTTCTTCCTCTTTCTCTACCTTTCCCACAAACTTCCCTGGCAACCGGAGGGTTGCCAGTGGACATTTTCATTCAGTCCTCAACCAAGCATCGGAAGAGTAACAGTGAGTGAAAGTGTAAAAGTGATAATTTACAATGAAGAAAACAGTGTATTGTGAGATTGATAAAAGCAGAAGAAATATAACTATTAATTATGTTCCACTCTCAGACGAGTCGGATACTGCTGCGATTCGACGCAGTGTTATTGAGGCCTGTACCAACGACGAAATCTTGAAAAAAATTGTCGGGAAAAAACAAATGGTCGTCCAGCGTGAAAATCCTCACCGTAATAATCGATTGAGTGATATTTCTGAAAGTGAGCAAATTCCAGACCATGCAAATGTTTATATATTGTTGATTGATTCCTCGGAGGAGGAAATTCAAAGCATGGGAGAAGGTTCCGATTCCGAACAGTCGTGCGTATCAACAGGAAATTCTGAAGAGAAGGCTAGCAGCGGTCCCAAGGTAATATTTTCAAGAAAATTTTATTGCATGAATAAAGTTCCATCATGAAGTCATCTTTCTTCAAATTTCATAAATTTAGAGACCGCCCGAGAAAAAATATGGCGCATGAAACTATTCTTCCCTGAATAAAAATGGAGTCATTTTTTGGGAAATGTCTCACAAATGAAGTGAAACTATTTTTTTTGTTTATTTTTTGCCAAGTTCGAAAAAATAATACAAATTAGCTTATTTCATCACCTAGCGGTGCAATGTGTCAATCATATCATAACCAATATGGCGCCTGAGACAGCCGTCATTTCGTATTTTCCCTCAACGTTTTGAAATATTTTATGAGCTCAGATTTCGCTTCACTTAATTTCATCCTTTTTTGGCGATAAATATCCGATTTTAAGAGATATATTCCATAATTTCGCACTCACTCTTCTTTGTTAATTTCTCTGGTAAAATTTATCTACTTTTTTCGGGTTTCTGTACTTTATTTTTGAAGATTTATAATTTACTTGAAAATGGATTTATTATTATACCACTTTGATATTCACTTGACAGAGCCCAGTATCTGCTGCTTCGCCCACTGTTTCGGAGGACGGGGATGCAAGGGATTTACACAAGAGGAAATCCGATGAGCTGATAAGCATCCCATCAGATGACTCTGATACACTGGATGAAGAGGAAAACGCCATACTTCAGTCTCCAAAGCGTAGAAAAAATGATAAGGACGAACAAAGACGCACCAAGACCGAATCGACAAATTCAGGTCGAGAAAAAGTTCAAGGGATCAGGTTTCCCGCCAAGATCCTAACCCTCACGCCGCATTTATTGAAATTATGCCAAGACAAAGGTTTGGAGATGGCGAATAAGGATCTCATCCAATTTTGGTCACGAGATCTAGAGAACCGAACCGGTAGGCCTACGAAGGAAGACTACAAGAATTATGCAAGAAGTCTTCCCTGGTGGATCAGTCCGAGACTAGGGACTCTCGGAATGGACACTCATTCGACTCTCGGATTTTCGGAGGTTAGGGCGCCAAACTCCAGTAAAGACTCTCGTCCGAGAGTGCATCCGAGAGTTATTTATGCCTTCACAAATCAATTTGTTTATTAATTGAGGGTGCATTAGATAAGTTGAAAATCCTTTGTGGACCCAAAGTAGGTGGAAAGGGTAATTGAGGGTCCCTTAAACATTGCTGAAAGCAGTCTCGGATCAAGTCTCGGACGAGAGTAGAGATACGAGAATGGTTAAGTAATTGGCAAATTAATTATTTAATCATTTCCGATTAGTTAGAGGGGCTTTGAGTAGCAAGAAAAACATTTTTGGAGCGTCTATCGGTGGACGGGGTATGTGAAGGTCCCTTAAACATTGCTGAAAGCAGTCTCGGATGGAGTCTCGGACGAGAGTAGCGATACGAGAGTGGTTTAGTAATTAACAAATGAGTTTGTTAATTATTTTTTATTAATTGGAGGTACATTGAGTTTCAAGAGAATGATTTTTCAATCGGCTATCGATAGAGGGAGGAATGGGGGGTCCCTTGAACATTGTGGAAACCAGTCTCGGATCGAGTCTCGGACGAGAGTAGCGATACGAGAGTGGTTTAGTAATTAACAAATGAGTTTGTTAATTATTTTTTATTAATTGGATGCACATTGAGTTTCAAGAGAATGATTTTTCAATCGGCTATCGATAGAGGGAGGAATGGGGGGTCCCTTGAACATTGTGGAAACCAGTCTCGGATCGAGTCTCGGACGAGAGTAGCGATACGAGAGTGGTTTAGTAATTAACAAATGAGTTTGTTAATTATTTTTTATTAATTGGAGGTTCTTTAGGTAGTAAGATAATGATTTTTCAATCGGCTCACGACAGAGGGAGGAATGGGGGGTCCCTTGAACATTGTGGAAACCAGTCTCGGATCGAGTCTCGGACGAGAGTAGCGATACGAGAGTGGTTTAGTAATTAACAAATGAGTTTGTTAATTATTTTTTATTAATTGGATGCACATTGAGTTTCAAGAGAATGATTTTTCAATCGGCTATCGATAGAGGGAGGAATGGGGGGTCCCTTGAACATTGCGGAAACCAGTCTCGGACAAGAGTAGCA
>NW_021680561.1:77623-77979 GCF_001412515.2 Diachasma alloeum
TAATTAACAAATGAGTTTGTTAATTATTTTTTATTAATTGGATGCACATTGAGTTTCAAGAGAATGATTTTTCAATCGGCTATCGATAGCGGGAGGAATGGGGGGTCCCTTGAAAATTGTGGAAACCAGTCTCGCATTGAGTCTCGGACGAGAGTAGCGATCCGAGAGTGGTTTATTAATTGACTAATGAGTTTGTTGATTATTTTTTACTAATTGGATGCACTTTGAGTTTCATGAGAATGATTTTTCAATCGGCTCACGACAGANAAAAATAATTAACAAACTCATTCGTCAATTAATAAACCACTCTCGGATCGTTACTCTCGTCCGAGACTCGATCGGAGACTGGTTTCCAC